>NC_051157.2:125380901-125433401 GCF_013339745.2 Dermacentor silvarum
TTGTCTCTAACCAAATAAGAAAATTTACTAGCCGGACGTTTCGGAACCAATTCGGCTCCTTCTTCAGGGGGTATTCTTCGGAGGTGGCGGTGTGCCGCTTTTAAAAGGTCCGTCGTAACAAAGGAGAGGAAGGGGGAGAGAGCGTAAGGTGCGGAGACACTTGGTCGGGCACCTGTTCTAGACAGACAAAATAGGTGGTGGGGTGGGGTGGGGGGGGGGGGGGGTTCGGCGTCGCTGGTCGGCTGGGATGACCGGAGCTGGGCGCCCTTTCGTCGCGGGAATGCGTTGACGAGGGACAGGGGGGGGGGGGAGGGGAGGAGGGGGGACGAGTTGTATTGGTGTTGCTGACCTAGAGCGGGGGGTCTTTTCTTCCCTTCGTCGCGTCTGCAAGGCCATGAACATACAAAGAAGGAAGAATGCCCTTCACGCGGTTTATATTACCCGCCGTGTTCTGAATGTGCCAAGACTCGAGTAGTCGCTTTTTCGCCAGTTTGTCTCTGTTTGAAGGATTTGGGTTTCTTGGAAGAATCAGACAACATGAAAACGACGTCAGAACATTCAACCGAATACGCAGCGCCGTCGCCGAACATTCCGAAGACGCCGACCACAAGATTTCTTTCCAAGAAACCCAAATCCTTCAAACAGAGACAAACTGGCGAAAAAGGCTACTACTCGAGTCTTGGCACATTCAGAACACGGCGGGTAATATAAACCGCGTGAAGGGCATTCTTCCTTCTTTGTATGTTCATGGCCTTGCAGATCGCGACGAAGGGAAGACCCCCCCCCGCTCTAGGTCAGCAACACCAATACAACTCGTCCCCCCTCCCCCACCCCCCTGTCCCTCGTCAAGGCATTCCCGCGACGAAAGGGCGCCCAGCTCCGGTCATCCCAGCCGACCAGCGACGCCGAACCCCACCCCCACCACCACCTATTTTGTCTGTCTAGAACAGGCGCCCGACCAAGTGTCTCCGTACCTTACGCTCTCTCCCCCTTCCTCTCCTTTGTTACGACGGACCTTTTAAAAGCGGCACACCGCCACCTCCGAAGAATACCCCCTGAAGAAGGAGCCGAATTGGTTCCGAAACGTCGGGCTAGTAAATTTTCTTATTTGGTTGGAGTCAATCTCTAAGTCTTTGCCAAAGGTCGGTTCTGCGATGCGGTGGTCGCGTCGGTTGTTCCCTATGTTACCAAGGCGATGCCCGCGGTGACAGCGGCGTCGGCGGTGACTGGTGATGCTGTGGCGTCGGCATCGGAGGTGGCGGCCGACGGATATCATCTGCGTAGCTGAGCTGCCGCGTCTGGGGATTTGGCTCGGGAGCAGAAAATGCTTGCCTTATTTTTGCGCACAACTTCAGCCACCGACGCAGCTGTGCATTCACTTGACGTGGCCGTGAGCTCCTTAATCTCTTCCTGCACAATTTCGCGCATCAGCCGGCGCAAGGAACCCGCGTCTGTTACCGTCACTTCTGTAACGCTTGTCGGTCCACCGATGGTTAAGCGATTATACTGGGGGCAGCGTAAATGTAACGCGTGCTCTATGGCTGTCCGATTCCTTAATAAATTCATCCACACCTTTCGTCGGGTTCCGTACAAGACCAGCAAACAGCAGCTGCCTTTACACCGTGCATGAGGTGGCTGAGTTTTTTTGTCTTAGATATATTGGGTTCTGCACGACGAAAAGGCCGAGCCGTGTCCTCGGCAAACATGGCGACAGTTTCGGTCGGCTTTTGAATCCGTAATTCTAGATAGCACTGTGCGTGGTCTCGCCTTTCGGTGCTCCCGAACGTAACGAGGAACTGGCGGCGGAACTCATCCTAGCTTGGCCAGTTTCCCTCGCGATTTACGAACCACGTGCGGGTTCCGTCTTCAAGAGAGAAATACACGTGGGATAGTTGTGGTCCAGCGTTCCACTCATAATATTTGGCTAGGCACTCGTACTCTTCAAGCCAGTCTTCTGCATCCTCGTAGGCGTTGCTGTGGAAGCTCACGGGAGATCGATGAGTCAAAAAGAGTCACCTGTGCAGGGCCTGATTCAGCCATGTCTTGGACCGTGTCATGGCCACAGGCAGTCTTCCAGGTAGGGGGCCGAATTCTAGGCTTAGGCCTAGTAGGGGACGGCTGGCGAGGTGAACGTGTGTTTCACCTCGCCAGCCGAGGTGAAATTGTCCTGGGCTGGATGTGGGGCTGTTGGCAGGCGTCCTAAACATTTACCAAGGCCTCCACCAGTGTCACTGGTGCAAAAACAGCAGGAACTAGGAAAACAGGGCAGGTTGCTTTAATTTGAAAAAACTGAAAGGAGATCAAGCATAGACCTCGTCTTAATTTTCTGCTTTGTGCGAGATCTTGTTTCTCTACGTGCCGCAGATTGGATGTGACTGTATATATATATATATATATATATATATATATATATATATATATTGCCGCGCCTGTACTCTGATGAAGAGGAGGAATATGCGAGCAGGCACGCGCGTTTCTATCAAGGCGCGGTAAAGAAGAAGAAGTCGCGGCAGCGCGCTGTATTAAAAAAAGCGACCTCCTGCTATTCCTCTTGATCAGGGCTGTGCGACCTCTGTTTCTGACGTTGCGACAATATATATTGTCACGTTCTAAGAGCACAGGCGACCTGAAGCGTTAGGTTCGAGTGTCTGAGCACCCGCTGATCAAACGCAAAAACTGAAGCACCGGCGCGTGGATCGGAGGATCTTCGTCTGCTTCTTCGCTGGTGCCCGTCAAAGCAGGTGCCGGCGCATGGCACGTGGACTAGCGCGTGTCTTCGGCTTTCTAATTATGTAGCACATGTTGCAAGGTGTGGTATTATTCTCCATCCTCGGAAGAGCATCGAATCGATGCTAAAAGAAGCACACACACTAGTCTTAATTTTCTGCCATGTGCGAGATCTTGTGTCTCTACGTGCCGCAGATTGGATATATATATATATATATATATATAATATATATATATATATATATATATATATATATATAAACTTACAGATTCATATGCGGACGCTAAAGAATCATCGAGAGGTGATCTTTTGACAATGCATAAGCTCCACGGTGTGCAAATGCAGCTTTTAAAAATGGCTTAGTGTGTGGTCCCCACATCTTCTTTCATTTTAGCGACATTCATCGGTAGACTGGTGCTGACTCACTTAGCACTCGTGGACTCTCAAACAGCAACGACCACTTGATAGCAAAAGTGTATAACCGGCAGATTACCTAAAGTAGAAAAACGTACCACATTGAGAGAGACCATGTAAAGCGTAGTAATGTGCTCAGCGTTGGAAATAGCGCGATTTCACAATCCCGAATAGCTTCAGTTTGCCGCAAAAGATGTAATTCGTGTGTCCTGCAAACGTTGTGTCGTTTCTTGAAATGCCCTTCGATCTGATCGTTAACAGACAGGGTGAATGCCACTGATGTGAAGAAAGATATTTATTTGAAAGTCATGGTAGCTGAGGTAGGATGCCGCTGTTTACTGGTAAAAATAGATGGATTTCTCGCCTAGATAAACTTACGTAGGATGGTATTGCAGAATACTCGACTTGCTTGAAAATTTCTGACTAATGATAACTGGAAGCGATTGCACTTTCGTCTGCTTTGTGAAAGGCTAATCAAGTCCGTTGGCAGTGACATATACACTAAATTTATTCGCCTATGTGTTGTATTATTACTATCAATAATAATTATGCTGTCATTCGGGAGTAGACATGCTAATCAATCATGCTAATCAAGCCCAGTCCATATCCAGCACTACCGCGAGCCACGCTCGTTCTCGGCGAAGGCAGAGGAAGATGTGGATGAGTGGCTAACCCACTACGAAAGGATAAGCCAATACAATAACTGAAACGCTGCCAGTCAGCTTAGGAACGTTGTTTTCTTCTTGGCCGGTACGGCGTTGGTATGGTACGACAACCACGCGGACATGCTAACTACGTGGACACGCTTCCTTGAAGAGATAAAGAAGTGTTTTGGTGACTCGGACGCAAAGAAGAAATGTGCGGAATTCACATTAGCCCAGAGAGCTCAAGTACCTGGCGAGACTTGCACTACCTATATTGAAGAAATTTTTAAGCTGTGCCGAACCGTCAACCCTCAAATGACAGAGAAAGATAAAGTGGGGCACGTCTTAAAAGGAATAGCGGAAGAAGTGTACAACTTCCTCATTGGAAAGGAGAACTTGCGCACCGTATCAGAACTGATACGGCACTGCCGTACGTTCGAGGCGTTGAAGACTCGCCGAATAAACCAAAGTTTGGAGGGCTGGCCAACGTAACGATAATAGCAAGTGCTGAGACGAGTCCTCCTGCCCCCAGAGCTTTCGTCCACCATCCGCCAGGTAGTCCGCGAGGAGCTCCAGCGGCATGACGAACAGGTGGGTTATGCGACGCCACGTAGCAGCTCCTCCGCTTTCCGAGACACACTTTGGGAACCCCCTTCGACTACTTGGAACACTCGGTGAACGTCTCTGATCTTAACGGCTCCAGAGACCAACCGCATTACGAACCGACCAAACCAGCACGCAATGATTTGCCCCCTCAACGTTTTCATCCACGCCCAAGCAACTTTCGTCCATGAAGACTTGCCACTGCTTACGACTTTCAAAGGGAAGAGCCTCGTTACCCTCAACCGATGCCTTCGGCAGGATACTTCAATCCGCATCCTGAAGTTCGCCCTTTGCCAGTGTGTTTCTTCTGCAGCATGCCTGGCCACATAGCTAGGTACTGTAGCCAACGCCGAGCATCGAACAACGCACCGTCAGCGCCGACTATGCGGCCTAGCGGACGTACACTACGCACTCAGTGGCCATGAGACCCCACTTCAGGAAGCCACTTCCGAGAGGACCGACGCACCGCCCAGGAGACCTACTTTCGAGAATCAAGAACCCGCAACCGCTACCGCTCCCCTGCCTCCGACCGTACTCTGACGCCACCACCAGCCTTCCGAGCCTCCCGATCACCATCCCCTCGGCTGCGATTCACGTCACCGTCGCCTCGGCGCCGTTTCGTGTCGCCCCCGCCGGGAAACTAACCAACCCGGCCGATGGAGGTGAGGTCACTGGAAAATGTGCGCTGCCGACTCAACTGCCTCCAACTATTTTCATGCTTAAGAATAAGGTTCATGTACTGATTGATGGGGGTCTCTACAATGGCTTTAGTCGACACGGTAGCAACTGTCTGGGTCATGAGTGTGGGGTTTAAAGGCCTCCTGGCACGCAAGATTATGTTTAGTTGGGACTAGTGCACAAGTTTCCGTGGAGTCATTGGTAAAACATTATACCTGGTTGGTGTGTGTAATGTGGATGTCTTGGGTGGGAGAGATTTCAGTGCAGAGTTTACTGTTCTTCGCTCCTCGCATGACGTGATTCTGGGGATTGACTTTTTGCAATTGTGTGGTGCCAATGTTGACTGCCGGACGGGAGAACTAAGTGTCGATACCAGTGTTTCACCTGTGCTCTTTGAAGGTGCAGCTTGCCCGGAGAGTGTGTTTTTCGTGTCTGATGATACAGTTGTTCCCGCCTTATCCGCGATGCCTGTTGCCGTCGCCTGTTCATCTCCGACTTCTATCTCATTCGATGCTGCAGTGGAACCTGTACATCGGAAGTGCCTGAAGAAAAACGTGTTAGTTCCGCATTGCGTGGTCTCAGTGACCGATGGATGTGCGGGGCTGTGGGCGCTAAACTGTTCCACTGAAGCGGCAGTTCTACCTCAAGGCCTAAAGATTTCCACGTTTCAGGAAGACTCGCCTACATCGGTGGCAGTACTTACAGAGCTACCCGATGGAGGAGCAACCAGTGTCTCGAGCCCCGGGAGTTCGAAGATACTTTCCATCAATGATAAATCACTCAGTGATCACGAGCGTCGAGTGCTGACGGCCCTACTTATGAAACACCCGTCGGTATTCGACTTTGCGCAGCACGATGGCCTACCATCGATTCCTGGGTCCAGAACTCGTCACCGCATCTACACAGAAGCCGCCCAGCCAATCCGACAAAAACCCTATCGTGTGTCCCCATCAGAACGCAAGATAATCAGCGATCAAGTCCAAGAAATGCTATGCAAAGGCGTCATTCGAGAATAATTTAGTCCTTGGGCAGCCCCCGTGATATTGGTGAAGAAGAAGGACGGTACTTGGCGGTTCTGCGTTGATTATCGTCGCCTAAACGCTGTTAGTAAGAAAGATGTATATCCGCTCCCACGAATTGACGATGCCATCGACTGCCTTTTTGCGGCCTCTTACTTTTCCTCTATTGATTTACGGTCAGGTTACTGGCAAATTCCTATGCACAAGGACGACAGAGAAAAGACAGCATTTGTAACGCCCGACGGACTATTTGAGTTTAACGTGATGCCTTTCGGGTTGTGTAACGTGCCCGCAACGTTCGAAAGGTTCATGGACACGATATTACGCGGCTTGAAATGGGAAGTTTGCATGTGCTACTTATACGACGTTGTGATCTTTGGGCGAACGTTTAGTGAGCCCAACAAACATTTGGACTTGGTCTTGAACTCCTTGGAGAAAGCGGGTCTTTTGCGCAATTAAAAAAATGGACGTTTTGGGGAACGACAACCTCTCGTGCTAGGACATCTCGTCGCTAAAGAGGGCATCCGACCAGATCCACAAAACACTGCGGCCGTAGAAGCATTTAAGGTACCCAACTCTGTTAAGGAGTTAAGAAGTTTCTTGGGCTTGTGCTCCTACTTTCGCCGATTCATTCCGCGGTTTGCTGACATGGCTCATCCCCTTACACGCCTTCTCGAAAAAGGCGTTCCCGTTGAGTGGACTGCAGATTCCGACTCATCATTTCACCAACTAAAGTTCCCGTTGCCGTCCCAACCAATTCTTCGCCACTTTGATCCTTCATCACCAACTGAAATTCACACCGATGCCAGTGGCGTAGGCATCGGTGCTGTGCTAGTTCAGCGTGTTGGCGACAGTGAGCACGTGATCTCGTACGCAAGCCAGGTCCTTGAGCCGCTCCGAGCGCAACTACACAGTGACCGAACAAGAGTGTCTGGCAGTGCAACGGCTTCGTTCGTATCTCTACGGGCACCCCTTCACTGTGATAACGGATCATCATTCCGTCATATCAGAGCAGCACAAGGACGAGAGCTTACAACCACTCTTCGCGGCAGCAAAGGAGTCACCTGCAGGCAGTTGCTTTCGCCTACGCGATGGTGGCGAACTGTATAAGAAGAGCTACTCGTCCACCGGTGCACGCTACCTTTTAGTTGTCCCCAAGAACCTTCGCAGCCAAGTATTATACGCCATGCACGATGACCCAACTTCCGGTCATCTTGATTACACACGTGCGCTCTACCGGGCTCAAGAACGTTTTTATTGGCCTAAGATGCAGACGGATATCGAACGGTACGTCGCCAGCTGCTGTCTATGCCAGCGCTGCAAGCGTCCTCCACAAGCGCCACACCGCCTACTTCAACCAGTCCCCCTTCTAGCGTCCCCTTTGAGCAAGTTGGTATAGATCTTCTGTGCCCTTTCGCGCGATCCTCCAACGGCAATCGTTGGGCTATCGTTTGCGTAGATCACCTTACCCGCTATTGTGAGACCGCCGAGTTGCCATCGGCCACAGGTACAGAAGTTTCTATCTTTACTGGCTCACGTTATACTCCGACATGGACCTCCTCGCATAGCAATCAGCGATCGTGGGCGAAGATTTACCGCGGACGTAGTTAAGAAACCCTTCGTCTGTGTTCATGTATATTCCGCCATTCTACGCCCTACCATCCACAAACTAATGGTCTGTTCGAGCGCACTAACAGAACGCTTGCCAACGTGCTGTCCATGTACGTCGATTCGGCACACAAGAATTGGGACAGTATCTTGCCTTTCATTACCTATGCCTTCAATACCACGAGACACGAGCCTACTGGTTACTCACCATTTCTCCTTATTTATGCTCGTCCGCCGCGCTAGACCGTCGACATCATATTGCCCTACTTCGCTGATGACAACGAGTCAATTGACGAGATCCTCTGTCGAGCAGAAGAAGCGCGACGCCTCGCTAGGCTACGCACCCTGGCATCGCAGGACCGTTCCAAGATACGCTATGACCGGCGTCACCGACACGTTTACTTCGATCTTGGTGACCTTGGGTGGCTCTGGACGCAGTTGCGAAACGTGGCTTGTGCCGGAAGTTTCTCGCCCACTACGTCGGCCCGTACGCTATTCAGGAGCGCCTCAGCGAAGTGAACTATCGCATTGCGCGCCTCACGAGCAGTGGACGACACTCGGCCAAGGCTTAAGTGACACACGTCGCGCGTCTGAGGCGTTACAATCCACGAGATGACTTACTCGCCCGGCGGGCTTCGTCTGGCAGCGGGGAAATGTCGCGAGCTCTTGACATGGACCACGGATGCCGCGCAGACAACCACATGAAAGAAGAGGAGAACGACCTGAGCCAAGCTGCCTCGGGACCGCGCTCGAAACGCTCTCATCAACCAGATTCATCTGGTTCGACATCAAACACCTCGTGTTTAACAATATATATATATGCAAGAACGCGGCGGTGCAAGTTGCCGGCTACAAAAGCCTGCTCATGTTTATGCCTCACTGTGGCGACAGAAAACCAGCGTCCCCTGACGGCATCACTCAGTCGTCGGCCTTATGCAAGTCCTCCATAGCGGTTGACCGGCTCGAACTGATTCGGCCGATTATATCTAACTGCTAAAATGCTTTTCACATTTAAATAAAACTTAGTGAGATCTGTCAGCAGTCACTAAATAGTGATACTCAATGTGCGTAGTCAGCTTCCGCTTTGAGGAACCTTCCCCGCAACGTAGCGAAATAGTAGAGTGTCGGAGCCGCCAATACAATTAAGTTGAAGGCAGCACCGGTGCTTTGTGGGTGGCAACGGTGTGAGGTTCGTTGCTACATAGTCGACCGACACAATTCGTTAGGTAGCTTAATCCTATAGGTCATCTGAAGATTTGTCATTTTGAGAGCTGTCAATGCAATGGTCGGTCAGCGCATCAGTTCATAAGATTTATTCGTCAAATGTAGGCAGATGTTTCAGGGTGGATGATTAGCACCATGATAAGCGATGGTTCGCGCAGGGCGTGACCAACTGGGATGAAAACGGGGATAATTATGACTGCTGTAGCGACGAATTAATTATTCATTAATTATTCGATATGTAATGTAGGCATTCTTAATTGAGCAAGTAGGCTTTTAGAGGGCAGCTCTTAGGCACCCATTCCCGCGGCGAGCGTCGGCGTTGTCCCTCGGCGTAACCGAGCGAACGAGCAAGCGAAAGATGAAAGCGAACGCGGAGCGCAGCGTGAGAAGAAAATCGCATTGTCACGCAACGCTTCCGACGACCGCTATGAGATGGCGCCAGAGGAGTGAGTCGTCGTCTGTTCACCGATGGCATGCGGCGAGCGCGCCCAACGATACCATATATGGAAACAAAGCGCTGCATGATCGCAGGTCTATCTGCGGCGGTTCCTATGAATCGCGCGCACGCGTGACTCACGTGCTGCCTCTCGCGACCTCCCGATTAGCGAGGCACTGGCGCCACATTTTTATTATTTATTATTTGTCCATACTGTGAGCCCTTTTCGGGCTGTTACAGGGTGGGAAATACAATCTTATAACAAACAGTTGCATGCGCAAAAATAATTCATCAGTAATTATCTGTTAACATTGCATACAAGGCATATATAAGTACAAAGCATATATACACTTACGACTAGTAAACAACCTTCCAAATTTCTTTCAAAATCAACGACAGAGTCAACATTTTCAAAAACCTCGGAACTAAGTTTGTTCCAGTCAACAATTGTTTTAACGAAAAAAGAATGCTTAAAGACATCTACTCTGGAGGACTAAGGCATGAAAGCATAGCTGTGATTATTCCTTGGTGATATTCTGCCAGGAGGTCGCAAGTACCGGCTGGGATCCACGTTTAGGCTTCGCGTTTGTAATTGGAACATAAAATCTAATCTAGCAACCCTTCGGCGCTCTGCAAGTGTTGGAAGGCTAGCCCTATCAAGTCACTCTGTAACTGATTGCGTTCGATTGTAGCAAGAAAAGACAAACCTGGCAGCAAGACGCTGCACTTTTTCTAGTTAATATAATAGCACTTGGTATGGATCCCAGACTATACTTACGTACTCTAAACTAGGGCGAACAATTGCCCGGTATGCACTTAGTTTTACATCAGAACTGGCAAACTTCGATTTCCTTTTTTAAAAGCCGAGCTTTCGCTGTGCGGATCCACAAGTGATCGCCACGTGACGGTTTAATTTTAAATCATGCGTTATAGTTATTCCAAGATATTTCATTTCTTTTGTACGTTTTATTATATCGCCGCCAATACCATAAGAAAAAAAAGCGAGAGTAGTTTCTTATTTGATACAGTCATGCAAGCAGACTTCTTAAAGTTACTTTGCATATCCAACAATGTACACCACTCATTGCAATGACTCATTCAATAAAATTTGGCCACTTGCGCTTTTTACCCGGCAGAACACCAAACAGTCATCTGCAAATAGTCGTATATACTTAAAGCAGTGGGTTAATGTTCAAGGCTATATCATTAATGTATATCAGAAACAATACCGGCCCCAAGACCGACCCCTGAGGAACGCCGGACGTAACCGGCAATGTTGACGACCGCTCATTAGAAATTTCTGTGAACTGTTGTCGATTCTTTAAATAATCCTGAACGCATCGTGCTATTTTTGGACTAAGACCAGTGTGATAAAGCTTGCGCACAAGTTTGGCGTGACAAACCCTGTCAAATGCCTTAGAAAAATCTAAGGCTATGACATCTATGTCTTCTTTGTTGTTAATGGCTAACACAAAGTATTTAACTGTCTCGGACAACTGGGTCACGGTGGAGAGGCGCCTACGAAATCCATGTTGTTTAGCATAAATTTTTTTTAGCTTCCATGTAATCTGTTATATACTTGCAGATGATGTGTTGCAACCATTTACAAACAGTGCATGTAATAGAAATAGGACGGTAATTGTTCACGCTGAATCTGTCTCCCTCTTTGAATATCGGCAAAGTACCGGTGTCTAATGATTCCCTAAAGATTTGTACTAGGAATTCTGCAACCCAGTCGCTATAGCGTTTCAGAAATTCATTTGGTAGGTCATCTGGCTCTGATGACTTCTTACAATTTAGTTTCAATAGCAGTTCTAGTAATCCTTCCGTCTCCGGGGGTGTCCCGGGATTCCCGTATCGGGGGGTCGATTTCACCAGGCGAGAACACTGAGCAGAAGAAATGATTGAATTCCTTTGCCATGAGGTTGGGCTTGCTGCAAATCTTATCATTCACGCGAACTGCAGTTATTGCTGGTTTTGAACTGGTCAGGTATCTCCAGAATCTGTCCGGACTATTTAGCATATAATTGGTCAAAGTAGTTGAATAGAAAGTTGTCTTTAATTCATTTCGAACCTTCGCGCTAAGAACAGATATCGTATCAGGGTTTCTTGGCGTTGCCTGCCGGGCGCGCCGTAGTCGGCGTTTCAAATGAATAGTGGTTCTAGTGATTCACGGGTTAGCCTTTTTTACGCGTTTCCGTCTGACAGGTACAAACTGCGATATACAATCTGCAACTGTTTATTTAAAATATGTCCAAAGACGCTGCACATCATTTTTCTGCGGTATCGTGTCAAGAGCTATCTCTAGATGATCGAGGACTGATGTGTCATCTGCCCTTCGAAAATTTAGCACATGCGTGTTACAATGTTTGGCAACACCCTTATCGTCCATCCCAAAGGTGGCTGCTATGGATTTATGGTCCGACATTCCATATCCTACATCGATTTGGCAATTAAAGCTGTCATCTGATAAAAATACCAGATCAAGTATCGAATGGCATTGGCCCTGTATTCGCATTGGTTCATTTACCACTTGAATTAGACTATGTTTTGCCATTATTTCCAGCATACAGTTTGCGTGTAGCCTATCGACAGTACTTCATATGCGTGCGTTCCCGTCAACACCAGGCAGGTTAAAATCAGCCATCAGTATTAACCTACTACGTTTGTTAATTATGCTTACAATGTAATCATCAAGCTTCTGAAGAAACTCTGGGGAGCTGCCATGGACACGATAAATAAAAGCAATTATTAAAACGAATCTATCCATGGATAATTTGCACCATAGGCTCTCGTGATCCTCAATGCCGGGAAGTGGTTCGTACTTAATTGAGTTCTTGATTAACAAGGCAACGCCACCGCCCCTTGTTGTCCTGTCATTACGTATGACATGAAAAGAATTAGGGAAACCTTGATTTTTAATGTCACGTTGTAACCACGTTTCCGTGATCCCAACCACGTGATTGTCATGTAATAAAGTTAAGCATTCGAATGGTTCGTGCGTATTAACAATGCTTCGCGCGTTTATAATTTAGTAGCCTTATTTGTTGAGGCTTCTGTGGTCACTAACAATCATGCTGCCCCGATTGGCGGTTAGTGCGTGCTTCGGTCCGTCTATTGGCCGTCAATTCCCATGTATACGCAACGTCACCGATAAAGAGTATATCATGCACGAGTTTTACTCTTGTGCCAGACCGCCGATCAGACTGCGCTGAACGCCAAAGTAGCCTTCGTTTTTGCATTGTTTCTTTTGAGCAGTCATCCGATAGTGTTATCTTCGTACCCTTAAGTTTTTTGCAGTTCTTAAACAAGGCCATTTTCTCATAGCTTCAGGATACCGGGTCTATCTCGGTTTGCCTTCTTTTGGCCGAGCCTATGAATCCTTTCCACTGAGGACACTGCCACACCAAGGCGGTCACCAAACACACTCTTAATTACTTTGTCTTCAATGTCTTTGTGCATCTCATTTGGGCTCTGTGGTACACCAAAACCTTAATATTATTGCGTCTAGCTCTATCCTCTAAGTCATTAATTCTTTGCTGCTGTAATCTGATAGTGCACTCAAGATCACGCACATTGCGTTCAAGTGCAAGTAGCTTAGAGGATTACTGCGCAACCGTGTCTAGTTTTTCCTCAAAGCGTGCAAGTCGATCATCTATCAATGCCTGCTTGTCCAAGATAAGCTGAAGCATATCCTCAGTTTGGGGCCAGGATCACTCTGCACATCATTACTCTGCACATCTCGCGCCACCAAAAGTTGCAAGCAACACCACAACGTGCACAAAATTTCGGAGCATTTCATTGGGAGCGGCAGCACAATTAGACATACACTATTAGAACGGCAACCATAAACATGGGAATAGTAACCAACCTGCAAAGCAAGCCAGCAATGTCTTAGCGACATGGTCGCTGCGGTGCCGCCACTCCCACTGAAAAGAAACGGACGCAGGGAAGGGCTTTATGCACTCTGGGAACCCCGCAGACGTGCTTCCGATTGGCGGGCTCCAGTTGTCGGTCCATGTGACGCCATCAGAAGCAATCGGTGATGAAGAATTCAAAACATAACACGTGCTGCTTGTGATTGTCACTGCTTGACACTGCGCTTTTGGACAACAGCTGTAGAATCTGCAAAGCAAGCCAGCAATGTCTTAGCGACATGGTCGCTTCGGTGGCGCCGCTCCCACTCCGGAGTTCCCACACCACAGTTCACTCCGTTTGCAACATGCCCACGAGACAGATTGTCTCGCCAGTGAATATATCGCGAAATGAAAACACGTATAGAGTTGCGCTCAAATTTAGCATTAGAGAGTATCACAATCTTCGCTGATATTTTTCTTCCTGAGAATCACAAATAACATGGGATTAACTATTGTGCCATGCACTCACATGATCTACTCACCAAAAGCGCAGTTTTAAGCCAGAGTGATGTGACCGCGGGTACCACACCAGTAATCGATTTCTAGGAATGTTTAAAGAAAAATAGGTGAATTTTACCTCTTCCATCCCGAATCTTTTACTGCATTAGTTCTCCAGAGCAATAATATTGCGCACGAAGTTTCCTTTTCGCAGCCTTTCGAAATCTTCAATCCTCAACCAGTCACTGCTTAACCCTTTAAGGCCCAGTGATTCCAAATGGAATCATGAATTTTGTAGCTCAGTGGGCAACCCCGGGTAAAAAAAAAAGGTTGTTCTTACGCTACAACTCATATTTAGCCCTTGCTCTACATATGCTGGCAAGCTGGTAGGCTCAAAGAAGTGCTGCCACCTCTGAACAAAAAAAAATAACAGAATCGCTTACCCTGTTCTCGCCATTCGTTGAGATCCCCTCTTCTTTCCACCGTGCAGAAGTACGTAAATTATTTTATTTTTGTCTCGAACATTTGGACTTTGACTATTAAGTGTTATGCTATCCCTTCGCAGAAAATTTATTCGGCGAAAATTATTTGCAGGTACCAGAGAACTTTGCGATGGTGGTGGTGGTGGTGGTGATGTTGAAGCAGGTGGGGTTAGCCTGGCATACATAGCCGGCATACACAGCCGGAAATTTGCAGGCGCAAGTTGGAATACGCTAGCACAAGAGAGGGGTAATTGGAGATCGCAGGGAGAGGCCTTCGTCCTGCAGTGGACATAAAATATAGGCTGATGATGACGATGATGACATAGCCGGCAATTGTTTCGCCTGATCCTCCTTCGAGTTGAGATCGGGTGTGTCACCAAGTGTCCATGAGCCCCGTGTCTCGGAGGAAGGCTATCAGCAGTCGTTGCGCTCTCTTCCTTGTTGTCGCAGGTCCTCCGGGGAAAACGACGTCTTCAAAAGTCCTGCGCGTAAGACCGCTCTTTTGTAGGCTGTCGATCATCGCTTTTCTTTCTTTGTCAGACTGCGGGCATATCCAAATGTAATGTTCGATGTCACCAATGTCACCACAGAAAGCACAGAATGGGGAAGCGCGAAGCCCAGTCTTGAATAACCAAGCTGTGGTGTACGCGGAGTCGGTCCTGATGCGGTATAAAAGCGTCGCTTCTTCGCGGGTAAATCCATGAGTCACGCAGGCTTCATGGGGATTCTTGTGGATCTCCCTAAAGTGAAGGCGGATTGCACCCTTAGGGTTCTGAAAAAAATTTGGAGCTTTCACTTTTGGGACACATGTCACCGCTAGGCGTGCAAGGGCATCAGCTTTCTCGTTTCCATCAATTCCTACGTGTGATTGTATCCACTGGAATCTTATAGACCTACACCATGTTTGTAAACAGCGGTAGGCGCCATCGATATATTTTAAGCCCTATAGCGACGTCGCGTAGGCTCCGCCCAACGTTTAGCTCCGCCCACGTTCGCCGCCACCGCTTGCACGCGCGGTTGGTGCATTTTCTTTAATGGGGTGGGGGAGCTAAAACCACGATTTCATTATGAAGCACACAGTAATAGGGGCACCGGATTAAGTTTGACTACGTGAGATTCTTTAATGTGCACCCAGTGCACGTTCTTGCATCTCGCACCCATCGGGATAAGGCCGAACGAGACGCTAGGCCTAGCTCGTTGACCACCGCAGTGACGGCCGAAAGCGCTTGCGACCTGGCCTGCTTCTCATCATTGTGCGCTTATTTTTGACAACACGATTAACGTGGGCTTAAATGAATCGGTTTTGTCGGTGTCGTTGGTGCGAATAACAAACAAAACGTAGTACTTGCAAGCCAGCCGAGCCGCCTCGCTGAGACGGCCAGCCGGTGCTTCGGTTTCCGTCTGCGAGACGAAATGCAATCGGGTCGTTGCTCCGGATGGCGCCAGTGGTTTAGTACTGGGCGCTGCTTTACGAAACACGCGCAAATTCGAGATAGCTTTTCTATTAAGAACTATTTCATGTTAAAAACAAGCTGTAGCCGATTTCTAGGTCGCCGTGAGCGGCGATGGAAGCGATCACCTCGGTGATGGGACCGGCAAGGTACCCGCCCTACGGCGACGCCGCCTGTGTAGGCCCGCGCAATTTGAGCTAGCTGTTGTACGCGGCCGTCCGATCGCTCCGACTCTGTACTAACACTGTACATTTTGTTTCGCGCTCGAAATTTAACTGACACGTTTAGGCGCGTTTATGATTTCCACACTGCAATGAACGCAGCTGTGACCCTGCTGCCTGCGTATGTGAACGTGTGACAGGATATTTACACTGCTGGTGGCTCAATTCCTTGAGATGAAAACAAATTCGAATGTGACGTGTTTTGTGGGGCATCTGCTCACTCGACCTACATTCAAGGCTAATCCTAATCTAGCTTTCCCACAGTGCGGCAAGCAATTATAATGGCACGCTAATAACGATCCTAATATCGTATATGATCCTAAGATCCTAAGATCGTAAAGATCCTAAGATCGGCTATTGCACGCCAATCAAAATAAAAAAGAAGCTTAACGGTTACGAAATGTTTTGCGCATAATGGATGATCTGGTATCATAATCCAACTTTCGCTTTTTACCGCGGCGGTCCATTGCTTGCGACGGTTTTCATCAACAGGAAACCTATGAAAACTTTAGTCTCTTGCGTATTTCGACGCAACTCAGCTCATCCACATACTGGGTTTCTTTCATTGTAAAATCATAGAATAAAGACCTCACAGATGGAACCGCACAACCACCCGCGAAACCAAGCGGCTGCTGTGATAGACGCGACACGGGCGGCGGTTCGGCGGCGGAGTGGCTACCAAGCGAAACTAAATTCCGACGACAGCGCCACCGCATTTTTGTGACGTAGCGCCGTGGTGTAGGTCTATATTAAATCCTTTGCTTGTTAGGTCGTTAATCAGTGCCAGAGATTGCCTTGTAAATTTCTCTAGAGGTAGGCCACGATGCAATCTCTGTAACGCTGACTTCGAATCCGTCAGCACCACGACATCTCGTGCAGAAAAGGCCCGTAGTTTCCGCAAAGCCGCGGTGATTGTGGCGCTTTCTACTGTTGTAGAGGAAACTACGCGATCCAGTCGGCCAGATCATGACACATCAAGGGATAGTATGCAGAATGCCGCTGCACAGCTATCTGTTTGTGCACACACCGAACCATCTGTGTACACTTGTAAGTGGCGTTGAAACGCTGTGCTCAAGTGATCCAGCACAATAAACTTTGCTTCTGCAGTTGAAATGGTGTGTTTCGCCGGTAGGTGGGGTACACTGAGGCTGCAGGTAACGTCCGAAAAAGACCATGGCGGGTCAAGGCGACTGCGTTTAGGCCATTCCAATCCTAAAAATTGGAAAGTGTTCAGCGCCGCTTGGAAATGTAAGCGAGTTCTTGCTCTTAGCCGCCGGAGAAGCGCCGTGCCTGCGCGGGACTCGCCCAGCCTTAATAGCTGCGTCAGCAACGCCTGAGATGCCAAGAGTCGGAGTGGAAGAGACTCTGCCTCATTAGTGACTTTCTTGTTTGAAGCCGTCTGTGGAACTCCCATCGCCAAGCGAAGTCCCTTTCTGTGCACAGCCTCCAAGCGCTCGAATTGACTCGATGACGGTGATATCAGAGGGAGCTGATAGAGGATGCGGCTTGTTATCAGTGCAGCGTTAAGCTTAAGCATGGACATAAGATTGTTTCCCCAACGTACACCTGCCAATCGACGAAGTGCGTTGACTCTTTGCTCTGATGCAGCCACAATACTTTCGACCGCACGACGCCATAGTAGCTTGCTGTCGATGGTGACGCCCGGGAATCGAACATGAGTTGCACGGAGAATTGAATGCCCTCTGATAATCAGCTTCAGGCGTGTTGACTTGCGTCTCACTCCCGGGAAAAGCATGAAGGCAGATTTTTCCGCTGATAAAGATAGGCCAAGCATCGATAAGTGGCGATCGATGGCGGAGATTGCGCCCTGGGCTATCCGGGCCAACCGTTTGTGTTGGTACCTCGAGATCCAAATGCAGATGTCATCTGCGTAGATGGACATTTTAACTGCCGTCCGACCTACTTTCAGTGCATCTGGAAGGCTGGCCATGACAACGTTAAAAAGCAAGGGAGATAGCACGCTTCCTTGTCGGACACCGAGGGAAATTCGTCACTTATCACTCATTATACTTCCGAGCTTAACTTGGACACACCGACCTCTGAGAAATTCACGGGTGAATCGAAGAGCATTTCCCGAGACGCCCATGTTTTGGAGTCCGTTGATGACGCCTGTATGAAGCATACAGTCGTATGCCTTGGCAACGTCCATAAAGATGGCGAGTGTGGAAAGGCCGTCTGCGCGATGGTGCTCGATATGGCTTATTAAATCCAAGACACTGTCCTGGGCACTCAACCGTGGCCGAAAGCCGGTCATGCACGATGGCAGTCTATTTCCTTGCTCAAGATACCATGTTAACCTCGTACATACTAGTCTTTCCATGAACTTTGATACACATGATGTTAGCGATACTGGCCGATATGAGCCGAGGTTCGCAGGATCCTTTCCGGACTTGAGTACTGGCACCACCCATGCTATCTTCCACGTTTCTGGGATCTCTCCGGTGCTCCAGACGTGATTAAATAAGTCCAGAAGGGCTCGTCGTCGTTCGTATGGCAGATTTGTCAGCATCTGATTGCTGATCGAATCGGGACCCACAGCACAGCGTCTTCTCAATTTACTAAGCGCCAAATCCAACTCACGGAAAGAGAATGGCGTATCCATGGTATGGAATGCTTGAGACAACAGAGGGTTCGATACTCCTGCTGATCTGCCAGATGTGAATGCATCTGCAAAATCTTCTGCAAGGGTTTGCAAATCTTTTCCTTGCTTTAAAGCAAGTGCTTCAAATGGCCTGTGCGGGCGAATCTTTCCGGATAGGCTATTCATTACTCCCCATATCCTTGTCATGGGAGCAAACGCCGATAAGCTCTCACAGAAAGCAGCCCACTGAACTCTCTTAACCTTTTTGTGTGACGACGGATGACAGCGTTTATCCTGTTGTATTCAGTTTTTGCAGAAGGATTTCCCGTTTTTCTCATTAGTTTCCGCTCCGCTCTCCTACGTGCTGTGCAGAGGTTCTTTAGTTTCAAATCAGGTGTAGGGAAATGATCTGGCAGTTTCAACATTGAGGTAGCCACTCTCTTGCTCCGCAGCATATCTGCGAACAGGTCACCAGGGGATTCATCCAACGCTTCTCTGTATGTGTCCCAGCGTGTCACAGCACAGAATTGTCGACCAGCAGTGTGAAATCCGGTGATGTTGGTGAAGATCGGAAAATGGTCGCTGCCCATCCTGTCTGGGGCCGTTGTCGACGATACGCAAAGGTCTGTAGAATGGATCACGAGGTCTATGGCACTCCATGAATCTGGTGGTCTGAAGAAAGTCGGTTTACCATCGTTCGCGATTCATAAGTCAGCAGCATCCGTGGCTGCGACAAGTTCCTTGCCACGGAAATCTGCAATCTTATCTCCCCAAAGCGAATTATGCGCGTTAAAATCGCCACAGATTATTCTAGGAGAGGGGCAACGAATGCAAAGGTCCTTTATAAACGCCTCCATGGAGACCATTTCTGCGTGGACTTATATACACCGACACCACACTGAGTTTTCGGTTTCCTCAGCATGCTAGAATCTGACGACAATTAAGCTTCCTTACTATAGAATCGGAAGAAAAGCCATCCGATTCTAGCATGCTGATTCTGGCGTGACGGCTTCCGAAGCCCAGGCGAAACGTAAGCGAAGAGCCGCCAGCCCTGAATTTAGGGCGAACGAAGCGGAACGCCTGCGACAGCGTCGTCTTGCCACAAGCTCCCCCAGTTAAGACTCGAGAGATAGGCCTTTGGTTCAAGTTATGTGACACTCTATATATTTAATGGTGATTAAGTGAACAGTAAAACAATATACATGTGTAAAACACACACACGTCTACGTGTGTGTATTTCAGATATATATTCAATGTCAATATTGCTCAACAATTCTCAATAATACTCAACATTATTCAACAATATGTCGACAACAATTAGTCAATGACTTTACTGTTGTGAAGCGCTCAACAACTTTACTGTTGAGGTATTGTTGTGTACGTTCAATAACTATTGAGGCATTATTGAAAGGATATTGTGTCAACAGAAGGGCTGTTGATTTTTGTCTCTTTGGGTCCCACGTATGACAAGAGCAGTTCAAAGAAGCGTTACAGGTCCTCGTGCCCACAGGGAATATGTGCCATTGAGCTTGGACCCTTTCTGCACAGCCTCCAGGATCGGCCCACATGAAAGGGATGCATATTGATCTTGGACCCTTTCTGCACTGCCTCCAGGATCGGCCCACTTTATCTGCCCCTGTATCTGCCTTTTGAACGTCGCTATTGGAAGTGGCAAATAAAACTTCAGCGTACTATAGAAGCTACAGCTTGAGTGATATTGTCAAGAAACATTGGGAAGAACTCAGAAGCAATATTTTTTTCGTAATTTGTTTGGAGAGTAACTAGCGTATGTAGTAAAGGGTTGGTGCCAGAGACCGCATTTTTTCAAGTTTGACTGGTTGCTCGGATGATCTAGTTTTGTTCTCGCAACTTGTCATAATGGTTTTTGATGTGTGGCAAAGCCAGTGTCAAGCAGACACCATTTACTATTTTGTTTGCTCATATGTTTTGTTTATATCAAGTACAATGTATTGCATGTACGGTACGTTATATTGCACTCTACGTTCATACCACAGTTGTACTCGTGCCTACGGGTGACTAAATTTCATTTTCAACTTGCCGGCATGATCTCGTTTTGAGTGCCCGTATAACAGCTTTGGCTTTTGGCTCAAGGTCACTTGAAGATCGCCGACAACGGGAGCTAAAAGCATTTCATGCCTAAAAGAGTAGGCAACCTTAAACTTTGACCTAGGTGTTTCTTTTTGGCACTCGCATCCCGGCGTTGGTGTTCGGTGCTTTGGTAAGCAGTAATAAGTGATTTCTGAATAATTATAAATATTCCAGACACTTCAGTAACTCAACTTGAACTAAGCTTATGCTTTGATATCATGTCTATAAAGAAACCGATTAATTTTGCACTGTACTACTTTTTTTCTTTTTTTCCTGATTTATTTTTAATCTCGTCTCAGCTAATTGGTTATAATTATCCCAGACACTTCAGCAAGTCAGCTTGCAACAAAACTTATGCTTTGATATCATATCTATAATGAAAGTCATGAATTCTTAACTGAACCATTTTTTTTCTATTTTTCTGATTTACTTGGACTGCGTCCCCGGTCGTCTCAGCTAATTAATTCTAACTATTCCAGACACTTCAGTAACTCAACTTATAACTATAAACTTATGCTCTGATATATCTATAATGAAATTCGTGAATTTTGTACTGTACTATTTTTTTTCGATTTATTTTCACCTCCTGATCATCTCAGGAGGTGAACCGGAAGTACTGTCCAAAGAACAAATGGCACTCGACGCTCCTGCCACTAAAAACTCGCGATACTGCTTTCTGTTGCTGAATACGTGCAACACAAAAGTGTTTTTTTTTTCTTTTTCTTTTTTTTTTCCAGCGTGAAAGAAGCTCGCGAATACACGCAAAATTGCCGCACAACTAGCCGCTCGAGGCACTATGCGTGTATCCGCGGGCTTTCACGCTCGGAAAAACACTTTTATGTAGCACGTATTGGGCAACAGAAAGCTGTATCGGGAGTTTTTCCTCTTGCTCTATAATTTTCTGATTGACACTTTTCATCTAAATATAATATCTGAGAAGCTAAATATTTAAATAATAATGTAGTATTATTAATATTTATATTGATCATCTAATTATTTATCTAATGCAAAAAATTGAGTATCTGTAAGCGACGGCAAACAACATTACCTTGGTTCTGTCCAGCTACGTGGCATTTGCATATATTTAAGTATCGGTGCTAGAAAGTTGGGACGCCCTGTATATACAGGGTGTTCAAAATTAGGCTTCTAAAATCGCTTGTAAAGTTTTTAAAAATCGCTTGTTGCAGGTAGCATAATTCTTACCGCTTAGCTTGGTTGTTAGAAGAAACGGACATTAGTAACACAAGAAATTGAAACTAATATTTTAACAAATAACAAAAATTGACTAATGAACTTATTAGTTAATTATTTTACGACACATATTGCAATATATGAATTGTAGCCGGTGAGTTTGCAAGACGCATCCACCTAAAATGAATTTCAGGATAACACCAGTTTCGAGATATTATTGCCCTTAGTGTGGGACGAAATACATGGGCGTTTTAGTTACTTTTGTGCTTCAATGTATAAAACAGCATTTTGGTAACAAAGTAAGTATAACAACAGTGCATTTTTACGGCGAGTTTGATGGCGCATATCTCCAAACTGGTGTCATTCTGGAAATTCATTCCAAGTGAATACGCCTGACAAGCTCACCGGCTCCAATTCGTAAATTGCTATATGTGTCGTAAAGTAATAAAATAAGAAGTTAATTAGTGATTTCTTGTTAATAAGTTGAATCTATGTCTAGATTGCTCGTGCTACTAATGTCCGCCTCATCGATTAACCCAGCTCAATGGTAAGAATTATGTCACATGCCACAGGCGATTTCTAAAAATTCCGTAAAACTTAAAAATGAACACCCTGTATATATATATATATATATATATATATATATATAGACACAAAATTGGAGCACAAGACAAACGTCCTAACAAGCAGTGACCAATGACCGATGATTGGACGCCTCCTGGATTCCCATCGGCTTCTATTGTAAGTGGCCAGTGTCAGAAAACGGCATTGCCTCCATGTTAAATATGGGCAAGATGGTGGGAAAAGTAGTATGCAAGCATAATAAATATATATGTTTTTTAAAGAGTGCGTTTCGTTTAGTTGTTAGCCCTTAGCGCACAATAGAATGAAACAAGTTTGGGTGATCTCTGCGACATGGTGTCCATATTTTACATGAAAGCCTAGGTCTATTCTGTAAAACATAGAGACGGGGTGCTGGCCAGTGTGCTGGGAGACTGCTTGGCCCCCACGCACAATCTACGCTGTTATACTTTGCCGGTGACAAATCGTAGCGCAGAAGCACAGGTACAAATGTTTAATCAATGGGACGGCATGCTGTCTACCGTTTGTCATGATGTCAAACTAACAAGCACGAAAAGCGACAATTGTGTACGTTGCTGGTCCGTAGTTCATTTCGCGCCGGTTGCTTCACGTATTAAAATAAATATTTCTTTTTAATACAAACGATTAAAACTGTGCGCGCACACAGGGCGCGACATTTGCGACGTTTGAATTTTGCACTATTTCCCGCGCGCTCCGTACGTGACCGGCCGGCGCACTGCGTTACCGCGATAAAGAAAATAGTTCCTCAAGGAAGCTGAGCAGAAAACTTTCATACTCTTGCAAACCGCAGAAATTGTTAAGAAATACCATTATATTACAAGATTTCTTAATAAATATTGCAATTTATGTCTATGAAAGCGTGGATTTGTATGCGTGTTTTTGTGTGAATGCGCGCTTGCGCTGTTGACTCTTTGGCGCATTCCGGAACTTTGTGCGTGCGGCGTATGTGTGCGGGTTGCGTTTTCTGTGCCCTTTGCCTCGCTGTGACATCTTTGGTATATTCCAACTTGTTGCTCGCTCTTTATGGGCTACACGTTGCCTCGAAGATCACCATGATCGCCTCCTACTCAGCCACATCGAAGGTGAGTGAGTGTTTCGAATTCCACTTGCTCGTTCATTGCGACGCCATCAGCAAAAGTGCGTACAGAGCCCGTGCGTGTCTTCCACGCGCCTCTGTGCTGGTTTTCATTACTAGTACTATCCTTCCGTTGCGAGAATTGGTTGTGCAGCACTAGATTTGTGATATTGAATATGAAGTTTTGTCCTGATTTAACTTTACAGCGCGCTTGTGGCGACGTAAAGCAGCTATGTGGAGCCAGCTAAAACAGGGCATGTTGTGCGCGCCACGATTTTTGGTACGGTGTTCCAGCACCGATTGAAATTAGCCTTATTAATGAGCGCTCGTGGCTCTGCCGTTTTGGTGGGCAGCTATGTGGAGCCAGCTAAAACAGGGCATGTTGTGCGCGCCACGATTTTTGGTACGGTGTTCCAGCACCGATTGAAATTAGCCTTATTCATGAGCGCTCGTGCTTTGCCGTTTTGGTGGAAACAATGCGACGTGAAATAGTCCGAACTGTACTGTAATCAAGTATATTTAGTTCGCGCAACGCCGTCCATTGACGTGCATCTACTACATGGCGTGTCGCGATCGACGAAAATATGCGCGGGGCGTTTTGCCGTTCGAATGTATTCTGCTGCGCTGTTCGCTTCAGGATCGAGTGCCCAGAGTCTGCTGACACGCCGTGCGGTAGACACGCGCTGTGGCGCGATAATGAAGAATTGCAAGGGCGTATATGTGATTCTATGTGATAGGTGAGATAAAAAAGGGCTGATGCCAGCGAATGCTGTGAAATCATCAGGTTATGTGTGGTTTGTTTTCCGCCGGTACGCGCGCGGTGAACTTTTTTTTTTTTAAACCATTGTCTCCCTTCGACGCCATCGAGTACATCGCGCTATAACGCCTTCGCGTAGGCGCTCTATATTCACGGAAAAGGCAGATTCTGTGGGATTCTATGTTCTGCTTTAGTGGGATGAAACATTCAAAATAATTTCATCGTGTGAAGTTTCAGCCTTTGGCCCTTCAGTAACTGATTGATTAACTAAGTTCGAAAATCAGTAAAGGAACGAGATGCTTGGGCATATTTGCCGTGTCGTCCCACTGTGCTTCCAGTGGCATGTCGGCGTTATCGACAAATGCCAAAAATTAGCAAGGCTTTTTATGAGATTGAAGTAGACAGGTATGTCAATAAGTTATTTTTGCTTTGAATTCACGCACTAAAGAGGAGAGAGAGTGAAAGAGGAGCATATCCTTGTGAACTAAATGACGCTTTGACATATAAGCTTGGAACAATGGTTTGTTGGTGGAGCAGTTCTGTGGAATACTTAGAGAGTAAGCAAACTGCAGTAGCAGCAGTTAGACGGGGACTAAAAAAATTCAACACTGGTTTTATATGAACGAGCTACCTTTAATATGTGGCCGCAACAGTTCAGTAGATGAGCAAAAATAATTTTAAAATTTAGGAGAGAAATTAAAAACAAATTATTTGCCCACCTCACACAGCCAGTGGCAAGAGCAGCCATGCTTTAATGTTTTCAATCAGTCATTTATATCCATCCATTTATGTCAGCCTCGTCCATGTAGATGTTTTGATTGTTGCTTTTGAGTTATCGTGGCGTCACATTTTAATACTGACATCTGTTTTCAGAATCAAAATGAGCCTGGAGATGCCACAGCCGGAATGCGAAAGGTGAATTATTTGGCCATTCATCGTCTAGCGTCACCATGATCAAATGCACTTTTGCCAGGAGAATGTATTGCCTGGAGGTATTCTCCTTAAGATTTAGTAAAAATGGTAGCATTAAGTGTCTCCTTTGCGATTTTGCATAGCCTTTGATTTGCGAGTCGATTCATTTATTTGATGAGGTGGGCAGTTGGCACACCCTGCCTTTGTGTCTTATGTACACATTCAGCTGAGTAGGTCTGGGACACAGCAAGCGAATCTGATGTGCAGTAACGGTAATTGCATTAACGTCGACAGTAATCTTCCTGTTTGAGCTGCTACTGCTGCTTGCCAACACAAGCAGTAGTTGCCCAAGATGGCGTGAAAGAGGTTCATTGAAGAGTGGCACATACTCTGAGTCACATACCCAGAGATCCAAGCAGGTCCATCAGATGGTTATTAACCCACTTCCCTCAACATAGCAGCCCTACCCATTAGGCCATTGACCACCAAGTGACACAAATTGGCTGGAAAATAGAGACAGACACCCGAAAGTATGTGAAGTATCCTAAATATGGCTACTTGCATTAAAGTTTTCGATGCTTTGGTTTACTTATTATTTTATTTTGTACTGGGTGAAACCTTATTTTTCTGAAGCACATGGCATCCTAACAGTATAACAAGCTATGACATTAGTTTTAGTTGTGTTTATTAGTGACATTAGTTGACATTTTAGGTCTGGAGCAGGCAGTATTTCTGTGATTTATTTGGAGTGTGGCTGTTGTGTAAATGTGCTTAAAATCCTTAAACTACCTCACCAATATTTACCTAAACGTGCCGTTTCACATAGGTTGGAGAAGTGCTCATTCAGATGATCCTGGCACAGCTTGCCATGGTGGACCAGGCAAGTTTGCAAGGGCCTTGATTCACCTTGTGTTCACAGAGAAGAACCTCATGGGCCACTCACTTCTTGGAAACAACACCACCAATAGGCAAAAAGAGGCTCTTGGCCTTATCAGGGTCAACGCTGTTATAGGCAAGTACCGTACATCCTTTTTCCCATTGCATTTTTGCATTCACATTTTGTACTTGGAATTACCAGCTTGCTATTAGCACAACAAATTACTTTCAAGTAGCCTGTGTCTGCAACTACGTGCCACAATAGCCTACTATTTGGAATGAATGTTCATTTGATCTCAGGTCTCTAACGCCTCCATACTAAAGTGTTAAATTTTAAAAGCAGCCTTAACTGCCAGAAGTGATTGGTGGCTCCAACTGACAAAGTTAGGTGTATTTGCACATTAGTTGCACTACTTGACTGTCCTTGCAATGAATAGTTGCAATGAAGCAACTACCAATCTGTAGTAGCAATCTGTGAAGCATGCTACCAATCTGGTGGTATAGCGGCTGTGCTTAAGTAGCCTAAAAGTGTTGTTATAATATAGGAATTGTGGAGAAGCTATGCTCAAGTGCAGCTACTGCTCAACTCGAGGGACAGCACTTCCACCAAATTTCAGCAATCAAAATGGCCCTCCAGATTCTGTAACGCAAAACATAGTGGTTTCACCTATTTCAACAGACCACATTAAAATAAAGTTGCTCCTGTTTTGAAGGAGGTCCATGTGGTGGCAGACAGTAGCCTTTCAGGAGAGGGAGCTTAAGTTACGGGGCATAATTGTTTGGTTGTTTCGATCAAAGCAACAATTGGAACAGTTGCCAACTTCGTTGTCAACATTGCTATGTTTAGCAATGTCCATTCATTCTAGGCACTCAACCTATTAAGATCCAATTTATCACATTGTATTCTAGGATGTGGAAAAAACAAAGGTATTTATTTGACTTTTCCTCACGTTCCCATAAAATAATCAGTACTCAATAGGCCCTTGGCAGCTACTATATAAAGCTTCTTACAGAACATGAGGCATGTCCACACCTCCCAGTCTGAAATTGTTGGAAATGTCTCCTGCTTTCTTACTTAGGACGCACTTGCCTGCTTTCAGCGTTATTATAAACCAGTGCTCAAGTACTATGGGTTTAGATTTATCAAAGATTGAATGAGCTTTGTAGGTGTTCATGTTTAACCCTTTGAGGATCACATATTTTCTGGAAATATGTCCCCCAATTTAAGCGTTATATTTTTATTCTGGATTGTTCTTCAGAGTGACCTTTCGAGAAGAAAATGGGGAAATAATTTTTTAGGTCACAAAATGACAAAGGTTTCTTAGTGTCCGCTGTTTCACAACATGTTTATTGTAGCATGCAGGGCAAGCTAGCATAATCACATTTTTTAAATGTACTGACACTCACAAAACATTAATCTAGGTGAATACTCCCAAACTACTGCAGTGATGGGCACCATAGAGTAAAGAGAAACATCAGTTTTGGAAGAAGCCAAGGAGCAACAGCACAATCAGGATTTTGGTAGAAGTCACAGAAGGTTACAGAATCTGTAATGTGATGCTTGGGGACACTTCATTCTTAAAAGGTATGCTTATTTATATGTTCTTTCGCCGCCTCATATTTATGGTCGTGACCACACGATTTATTTCCGCCACTCTACATGCATAGCACTGACCCTCAAAGGATTAGCAGAGCCAGTTCACTTGCATATTTCTCTTGTAAGGCTGAGCATTTCTTCGTCTTTCTTCTTCGCATTTATTTGTGTTAGTGTAACCAGGTTGGCGTGCAACTGCAGTAAATCCTCGTTATAAGCAGTATTTTCTTTAAAGTAGAGAGGCATAACAATGGCCATCATAATGCGAGAAGTGCACTCCAGTAGCATATGAGCTCTTAAAACAAATTCAGATATACCATGCTCAATTCTGGCCAAACCGTATTTGGAGCAACTCCTGCAAGAAAAGTGCAATAAAGTGCTGCACATTCTGATTATGATTGTTGAGAGAACTAATTTTAGTTGCCAATAGTCTACCTTTAAGTTTTTTCACCAACAGTATGAAGTCTTTTTTCCACCATTTTGTTCCTAAGCAAGCAACGTTCACATTTTTCACACCAAGGATATTCATGAAGTTATTCTGCCACAGTGGGCTTTTCCTGTTTGCCTTCTGCATATTGTACTAAGTGGAGTCCTCCGGCGCCACTCCACTTTGAAAGCTGGTCATTCTCTAGAATTGAACTCGTGAAAACTTTAAATAAATAAAACAAATGAAACAGTTTCATTATAACAGGGCGTACTGTATGTTGCACTTTTGCATGTGGAACATTGATCTTAAACCTCATGCTGTTTTTCTTTTTTTTACAAGCTTTACCTGTCACAAGTTTTCTGGGACAAACATGGCCTACATTAAGAACACTCTGGCCTCACTTGCAAGGGACCTGAAGTGTCCAGAAGAGCTCAAGTCTGTGGACAGTTGAAGTGTTGTCCACTTGCAGCCCTCGACATTTTTTTTATTATTTGATGTTTCTAGTCACCTGAAAAGCCCAGGTTGGATGGTTCAGACACAAGTACTGTGTTGTGATTAATAATTAATTGCACAAGTGTAGAGCTTTGTATTTTAGTACATTTTTACGTAAATTTTAATATATTTCTACAAAAGATAGTGTTTCTTGACTATTTTATTTCATAGGTATCTCGGGTCATTTCATGCCACGACTGTTCCATGACGGCACACCGTTTAAAGTTTGTTTGATAAAGTAAAAGTAGCCACAGTGAGAAATTTTACAGAAAATTAGGTTTCATAAATGCACCGGAAAGTGGAATCTGTGCTATTGTCAGAGCGGTTCTGTTTAAGAAAAACTACATGTTAACATATGTTTGTATTGGTTTATTTCTATTTCAAAACAGTAAGAATTAAGAGGTAAAAGTTTGCTTATATTCAGAGTGCAACAACAGTTCTCCGGCAAGGCAGCGATGTGCTTTCTTTCATGCACGCATGAAATCTGATTTCTTGCAAATTCTTTCATTCCAACTTGTTTTGCGGCACTCAAAAATTTAAAAAAAATTTCCTCATGCCAGTTCCATTTTAGTCTTCCAGCAGGTAACTAATGGCCACTGTCTATCAGATAAAAATCTTAAGTAGTCAAAGTGAATAAATCGCTTGGTATGTAATGACCTGCCCAGGAACCTAGTAATCATGGCAGAAAATGCAACTGGATCGTGCAACAAGCAATGCAGCACAATAAACTGCTGCCATGGCACAGCTTATTGTAATTACCATGTCATTTCAGAGGTAGATAACGTTTAGTAAAATGGGCACACACCATTTTACCAATAAATAAGAGTCTCAGTGGGCTCATTCAAATTGTGCCATGATTATTAAGTTACTGGTTACCAAATAGAGAAAGCAAGTACATTTTAAATGTTATTTACTGTAATGCTTGTATATTATTTATTTTCTATTTATTTCAATTTTCAGAAATGTTTTACTTTAGGGCCACCCAAACTTTACATCTCTCAGTATTCAATTTCGTTATTGTATCAAGCTGCTGGCAGTTTGTAGATTGCGTTAGGAATTTTTTGATCTCAAGGCACACATAGCTGTACAGTTAACAAACGTTTGGCTTCAATAAAGAATTCATCTAGAAAAAAATTCTTTTTCTCCACATCAATTTTGAGCTGTTCATTTCGTGAAGGAGTATTGAATTTGTGTGTTAAGCCAATTCAAAAACTGGCATATTGGTTCTGCTAGCAGCTCTATAATATGTTTTATCACAGGCTATATCTAAAAGTGTAGTTTTGATACCTGGGTGACCCAGGTCTGCAATACAGAAGTGCCTGCATTTAAGTTTGCCCCTGTCCTCTAGTATGCAAGGACCATATCAATATGGCTTCAATGGTAATGCTATGAGACTCAACATAGGTCAGCGGTATTTAAAGAAAAGTCTAGTGCAGTTTTCAACACTACTCACCAAACAGCATATTTCAGTGGGCTCTCAAGTGATTTCAATAGTGACGTTCAACACTGCTCCAATAATATTTAAATGGTGTTGCACTATTGACTAACATTGCACGTTGGGCTTGTTGGTATAACGTAATGGACGCAAAAGGTGTAGTGCATCAGAGACAGGACACAACAGGAAGAACACAGACAACACACACGTTTGGCACTTAACGTGTGTGTTGTCTTTGTTCTTCCTCTTGTGTCCTGTTTCTTATACGTAGCACCTTTTGCCTCCATCAAGCAATATTGAAGTTTAACGCTCATCCAATAATACTTCAATGGAGTTTCAATATTGGTGTTCAACAATGCTTCAATAACATCTCAATGGGGTCTCAATATTGATGTTCAATACCACTCTAATAATATTTCAATGGGGTTTCAATATTGACATTCAACACAGTTCTAACATGTCAATAGGGTTTCAATATTAGCATTCAACATATTTCAACAATGTCTCAACAGGTTTTCAATATTGACATTCAACACATCTTCAACAGTTCTTCAATGGGCTTTCAATATTGGAATTCAACATGGTTTCAACAATCCATCAATGACTTCTCAAATTGAAATGACCCATTGATGTTTCAACAAAATGTCGCGGGCCAATTTTCAACACTGTCAACAATTTCCTCAATAATGTTTCAACGAAGCCTCAATGTGCTTTCAGTGCTATTTGTTGACATTGACCAATGACTTTTCAACAACTTTTCAACAATTTTTTTTGTAAGGGCTAGGCACACTTGCACAGCGGTGTCTTCCAAGTAGGTAGAACAAAGGTCTTGCAGTGGTAAGGCGACTTGAGGTATTTCTCGCCTGATGTACATCATCGCACTTCCATTAGCAAATGACAGTATACTCGGATTTCGATGTCTGATGTACCCTGGGATCGTCCTTCTATTAGGGAGACCAGCCTCCGAGAGGGCTAGAATTGGTATAGGTATGTCTCGAAGGAAAAGGCTGACTTCACACAGACGCTGTTGAATACCGGCGCAGTTCCATTGCATTATTAAGTTCACTTTTGGGAGACGGAATGGACCAAGTGGGCGAGAAAGTGCCATTATGCTACTGAGAGTATGTGGAAGTAGAGCAGAGTATTACTGACTCAAGGGCCAGCACTGCTTCCAGCATATCCTTCGTTGAACTCGCAGGCATCTTCACGACGTGGGAACGTAGTGCCATGAACAAAGGGCGTATGACATGCTGGCAGTTTTCCAGCTGACTACTTCCAAGTGGTGCTTGAGGTCGGTTCACTGCGGCCGCATAGGTGCGCTTTTCGAACTCTTTAGGAACAGGTTTCTCAGCGGAGGTGACCATTTGCGTTGGCTCAATAACTTTGTTTATCGGTGTGAGACGCGGGAAATGAGAAGCGTAGTCTCTTTCCAAACCAGTTAGTTGTGGCGCGCTGAGTGTCTTCTTCGTGTTCGATGGTGCGCTTGCATTCTTTGGACCCAAAACAAACATCTTATTCCTTCGTTGAGCAGCTGTCCGCGCAGGACATCGACCGTAGCTAGCAGGATGGTCGCCGCCGCAGTTTGCGCACACACGGTTTTCTTTACTTGCACACGTCTTAAAATCATAAAGTCCCCCACAGCACTTGCACCTCTGTTCCCCACGACAGTACTTAGCGATATGTCCGAAGCGCTGACACTTAAAACAGCGTGGTGGTGTCTCCACGTAGTCGACAAGCTCGTGTCTGGTGAAACCAAGGTTGATCTTCTCCCGGCGTTCAGAATTTGGAGCAATTGTGAGAACCACCGAGTTAGTGCACCTTGACGCCCATTCAGATGACGAGGTTTGGACCCGACGGATCATACTTTTTGCATGAAATACTCACTGAGGTCTCAGGAAGGTGAGCAGCCCCTCATCTGAGTACCTCATCTTAGAGCAGCGCGGAAAACTAAGTAACGTTGAATCAGGCTGACTACCGTCTGCAATACTAAAATGGTCACTGACAACATTAGCTATGTCTTGAGGGCCAGTAATATTAGCAGAATCATGGTTAACACACGATAAGTGATTTTTAGTTGTGCTAATGTTTAAGAATTATTACCCTTCCAGTTTCCTCTGGTATCACTTTCATTTTTTTATTTTAATTTCGTAGTAATTACGCCTGGCATTTTTTAAAATGGCTGTTAGAACATCTGAATATGTGTGGAAGCGCAACCGAAACGTATTGAATGGCTGGACTTTTTACGAAGATATCTCTTTCTATAATGGCTCCGTAATGAAGAATCACTAATCCAAGGCTTTCGTGGCGAGCTAAACCATCGCGTCAGAGTAGTGTTACTTGTACATGTTTGAGAGCATTTAGATATCTTTGCAAAACAAAATTCAAAAGCGTTTTCGCCACATTGCCGTTCAAGCACGTCAGCCCAGTCAATCGCACGAATCGTACGATTGAAGTTATTAGAATCAAAGAACGTCCTGACATAATTTGCTGCTTGAGAAAGTAGTTGTTGTAGTAGTAAGCGTTTATTCCCTGGGGTGTTACAGAACATATGCACAAAAATATAGGGCAATGATCTAGCTGTTGCGGCATATTTCACTATTCCAGCTTGCTATGATCAGTAGGTATGCTAGACAGTACATGGTCAATTAAAGCATTAGGTCCGCGTATTTCACACATGGTTGGAGCGGTAATTAGTGATGAGACACAACAGCTAAGATGAGTACGTTGGATAATGTTGAGGCTAATTTTGCCGCATATCACAATATCCTTGTTTTCATCAGTGACTATGTTTAGCAACTGCTCAAATTCTTTACAAAACTCGATGTAAGAGGACGGAAGTGTCGATATATGCATGCAATTATGATGTTATGTTTGGCAGGCAGCTGCAGGTTATTACTCTCTACTTCTAACCATACTGATTCAAGCAGACAATGACGAAGAAAAAAAAGATCATGGCGACGTTTATGTGACACTGTTGGTTTTACTAAAATGGCCGAGTCACCACCACTGCAATAACCTTCACGAAGACAACATTCAGAACTGCAACCAGAAAGAGTCTATAGATTCTCGTCATGAGAAGATAACCACGTTTCAGATAGGCATACGAAAGAGAAGGCATGATCAAGATTGCAAAGAAGAGTGATGCGATCATTAGATGCTTGTGGATGCTGTGGATTAGATGCATTAGATGCTGTGGATGTTCAAATGTATTAAGGATAATGTGGGTTGTTTTACCTTAAGTAGAGTTTTCGCTTCGTCAAGTGAAAAAACTGAGTCAGCCATGATGAATTAAACGTTATATCATGCAAGCAAGGAAGAAATTATTTGAAGACTGACAAATCATTCGCACTACATATGCGATCAACACGGCTGTTTTCCGACTTTCTGGCGTTGATGGCACAGTTATCGGTCCACAAAGATTTCCATCCGTTAGACTTCTTGAGTTCTAGCACCTGCGCAAAAAGCTGCTTATTATCGGGTGTGAGGTCATTATTAACAAAATAGAAGTGGGTGCTTTATGTTACAGCCCTATTGCAATTGTTGTGAGTCGCGCCTTATCCGCTTTCGAAGCAAAGTCAGTCTTTATTCTGTGTGGATATTCAGCAGCGTCTACGAAGGCTGCTCTGTCATTCTGAGCCATAGCTTCGGATCATTTTCTCTGCTCTACTCGTGCGTCTGCCCATGTTGTAAACTGGATGCATGTTCTTGGGTATATGTGTTACTAGGAATTTGTCGCGAATTTCTCTCGTTATCACCCTCTTTTCCCCGTATTGATTGTGGTAATTGATTCCTAGCTTGCGTAGTATATGCCGTCCTGTGTTTGGTTTTGGTTAGTCTTTCCACCTGGGGTGTTTGTTGCGCTTGTATGAGTTCGTCCAGTGTGTTGTGGAGTCCTAACTTTATGAAGAGATCTGTGCTCGTACTGATTGGAATTCCAAGTGCTAGTTTGTACGCCTTTTTTATGAGGATGGTAATTTTGGTCTTTTCAGCTGCAAACCAATTGCGGAAGGCTGTTATGTATGTTATCTGACTGATTATGAATGATTGTATGAGCTGTATGATACTTTCTTCCTTCATACCCTGGTGCTTGTTAGTAATTCGTTTGATTAATCTCATGGTGTTCGTTACCTTTGTGTCTAACTTCCTTATGGTTTCCCCATTTGTACCTTTGTTCTCGATTATTAGGCCCAGCACCTTGAGCTGATTGACTATTGGAATATTCCGCCCGCTCTTGGTGTGTAGCATGATTTCCTCATGAGCCTCGTTTCTGTCGTATCCTTTGGGAGGCCTGCCCCTAAGTGTGGGGCGGTATAAGAGAAGTTCGGATTTCTCTGCAGATCATGTGAGGCCTGTTCCTATGGGGTGTCCCTCTACTGTGTTTATTGCGGTCAGGAGTCAGCATTCTATTGATACGTCGCTACCATGACAGACCGAGATAGTAATATCGTCCGCATATAATGTGTCATTGATGGACTCTACGTGATTTAGTTTGCCGGGGAGTGAGTGCCCCCCCCCCCCCCCACCCGATGCCGATTTCGGGTGGCGTGAGTCCTCCGATGGAGAAGACTGCTTTCCTATCTGATGGGAAGCTCTTGATATACCTATTCGTCCGTTGCCCTAGTCCTAATCGCTCGATGTCTTCCAATATGGTTGCGTGGTTGGCATTATCAAAAGCATTTCTAAGATCAAGGCCCAAGATGGCCCCAGTAGAGCGCGTCTTATAATCGATTATCGGATGCTTAAGTTAAAGCATCGCATCTTGTGTCGAAAGGTTTTTGCGAACTCCTATCATTGTATCTGGGTATATGTTATTATCCTCTAAGAAGTCTTCTGCTCTGTTTAAAATTACATGTTCGATTAATTTTTCGACACAGGATGTTAGGGAGATCGGTCTGAGGTTGTCGATCTCAAGCTTTTTACCAGGTTTTGGAATAAGCGTTATCGTCGCTTTCTTCCATTGAGCTGGTACTTCTCCCTTTATCCAGCACTCGTTTATATATTCTGTTAGGTTGGTGATCGATCCATCATCGATGTTCCTGAGAGTCTTGTTTGTTATACCGTCTGGGCTTGGGGCTAATTTGGTGTTTAACTTTTGTAGGGCCGCGGGGATTTCTGCCTCCGTGAATTCCTCGTCTAATTTTGCGTTGATATTCTTGTTGTAGCTAGGATGGTTGCAAGGGGGTGCCTGTGTTATGTATTTGTGCTCTAATTCTTTGAGAAATTTATCATCCGTGCCCTCATAGGCGTGTATTAACTTATTAATGGCTTGTCTGTGGTCTTTCTTGTTATTCTCAGGATCCAGCAGGAACCTAAGCTAGAGCACTGCACGGGCCGATTTTTTCAGCTGGGGCCCGTCCCGGGCCCGTATTTACGTTGGGCTGCCCGCCAGAGCCCGACCAAATGTTTTATGGCGAGACCCGGGCCCGGCCCGGCCTGGGAAATAATCTACGTTACCCCCCCGGCCTGGCCCGCCACCCCCTTATTTTAGGCCCGAGACCGACCCACACTCGACTCGAAACCGGCCCGAAACCAGCCCGAAACCGGCCCGAGACCGAATAAGATCACCGAGCGGCATTAAAAAAATAAGATAAAGAAGAGAATAAAATGACTTTTTCTTAAGGCATGTGTCAGCATGTTTCTTAAGCACATGTCATGTGCAATTACGAACACCATTTCAGCGGTCTGAACGCAAATACCAGCGCGCAAAGTAGTACGAATGACCCTGCCGGGCCGTACCGCAAGCAGTTTCTAACGGCGCGACCTTGATGCGGCCCAATACACTTCTATCACAGCGCCACCACAGTATTTTTCCACGTCGGGTGCCTCACTGCAATGCATGCGCCGCCCCAGCCGCTCGTCTTACTCAACCGTACTCTAGTACACTATAGCCGAAGCGCAGCCACGACCGGTCCTGAGCGCAGCGCATGGATGGAGTAAACGGAGAAAGAAACTTCTCATTCCTCCATGGTGCAGCGTAATGCGTTGCTGCTAGGCGGCCGGTTGAGAACATGCGTGCAATCATGGATGGACACAATGCCGTATTTCAGCAGCGTGACGAATTATGTTATCTTACCAGTCATCGTTTTACCAATTCGCCTTTGCAGAATCAGCAAGTCGCGAACGCGCTTGCACCGCGCTGAAAGCATCAATTACGTTGATTTAGATAACGAATTCAATGGCATCCTTTGGTTTGAGACGACTTCGGTCTTTTTAGACGTTTACATTCTGTTCAAACGGCGCAAAATACGACGGAAGAAGAAAAAGGAAGTACACACTGCAGGAGCACTGCTAGCTGCCAGCTGCGCAGGGGCAACAGGTTTTTCAGAGTCGAGACGTGAGAGGATAACTCGCTGCACGTTACATGCACACCACCAGAAAATCCGAGCTCGGCACGGGCCCGCGTCAAAATGCCCGAGCCCAGCCCGGGTCAAAAAGCACATGCCGTGCCCGAGCCCGACCCGAGCCCGGCCCGAGCCCGTGAAAAAACCTGTCCTATCCGGCACGTGGACCGGGCCGGGCCCGGGCTTTCGGGTAAGCCTGAGCCCGTGCAGTGCTCTAACCTAAGCATGTGCTAGGTTTCGCCGGTGCTTAATTTCCGTCCATGGAATTACATAACTCGTCCCATTGTTGCTTGCTCAATTGTGCAGCATATTCTTCTATTTCTTTGTTGAGGAGCGCTATGCGCTTTCTCAAGTTTCTGGTATGCTTCTGACCTTTAAGTCTATTTTGCAGCGACTGCTTAGCTTCCCACACGTGGAGAAGTCTGTGCTGTCACATTTCTCCAAGTTAGATTCAGGTGGTGCTATTATTGTGCCAGCTTTGACGTCATCGCTCATCTGTTTAGTCCATTGTTCTATGTCTGTGATGGATCGTTGCTGTGTAGCCTCTCGCGATCTACGAAGTGGTTCCCAGTCTATTAATTTGATCTGTCGTTCCTTTGGTCTATTCGGCTTTTCTTTGACGAGTAACTCCGATATGCTGTGGTCGCTACCCAAATCTTCTGGTGTGTTGCGCCACGTCACCTTTTTAATATTCTTGGTAAATGTTAGGTCTGAGGTTGTGTCCCTGTTTAACACCGTGCCTACTCTGGTTGGAGTACCGGGGTCTGTGACTAGCGCGAGGTCTAATTCTTGCGAGTCATTCCATAAGGCCATTTCTTTTGGTCGGGTATATAGATATCCCCATGCAGTGTGTGGGGCATTAAAGTCTCCTCCTATGACTACTGGATTTTCTCCAGCTAGTTTGAGTGTCTCGTGGAATAGGCTCTTGAATTTGTGCTTATGTTTAGTGGGGTTGCTATAAATGTTCAGAATAAATAAGCTAGGTCCTGTCTTCTGTTGTGGGATGAGTTCCAATATAATATTGTCTATATGCGTTATGCCTGTCTTGCGTTGCACGCACACTATGTTTCTTTTTACCAGCGTGGTTAATGCCCTGGTCTCCCCTTCGGCATAGCCAAAAGACCTTTATCCTGCCAGCTTTGCGACCTCATGTGTTTCCTGCAGAATTATGACGTCCGGCTTATCCTTGCCTTTTAAATACTGCTGCAAAACTGACTTTTTGTTTTTGTAACTTCTACAGTTCCATTGCCATATCCTGAACCCTTTTGTAGCGCGCCTCATTGCGGGTGCGACCATGGAAGGGAGACGGTAAGCTGGAGAGAAGCTGATCTTATATAATTTTGTGGTTGAGAAGTGGGTAAGGTTTGTGGTGCTTCTGATGCACCAGAGAGGAGTCCATTACATGGTCACTGGTTTGCCTCTAGAATGTCTAATCTACTCATAACTGCTGCTATTGCCTTAGCCATTTGGTTCATCATTTCGTCCCGTTTTTCATTTGGCTTTTGTATCTCTACTAGGGTCTTTTGAATATCGGTTAATGCTTTATCTAACACCGTGTTATCTAGTTTATCACTTCTGGCTTGCGCGTTGCGTTTGAGTGGAAGGGGCTCATGCCCTTTGTCCATCTTCTTGTCCAGGACTTCAGTTGTATCTTTCGTGCTCGCGTGTGGAGCGGAAGTTACCCGATTTAATTGGCTTTTTGCGTCCTTGATACTCTTTATTTCATCGCTCATACGTGCTAGTATAATCCTCAACTGCGTGTTCTCGTGTTTTAGTTCCTTCATCTCGTTATTAATGGCAGCGTCCCCGCCAGCCCCCGGGCGCTTGCCATCGACCACATCTGCCCAGCTCACCGTGGTTGTCGTGCTTGCTGACGTGGGTGGCGTAGTTCTGGACCTGGATCAGTATCCGGGTTGTGTCGCCAGTGTCCTAGAGATCGACCTTGATAAGGATCTGGGGGTGGATGGGGACATTGTTCTCGATCTGGAGCGTCTTTCCCTGGCGTTTGGCCTTCCATGAGACTCTGCCCTGTCTTCTCTTGAGGTAGCGTTGCAGTTCTCATAGCAGTCTTTGCCATTATCTCTGTTTAACGATGAAGGGCTTCTTGAGTTCGGCTTTGCACGTCTTATCTGCGGTTGGATGGTATTCGCCGCATTTAGGTTGGCACCTCTGGTCTTTGTGTGGGTTTGCTGTTCCACATCCAGCACAAATCTTGTTGTACGGGGTTGGGACATACATCTCCTCTGTGTCCAAGTCTGTTGCATTGGTTACAGAAATCCACTTGTTTACGGTGCAAGGAGCATCGGAGCAGCGCTACCCTGTATCGGACGTACGTGGACACTTTGTATCCTTCAAAGAGCATGCAATCACTATGGTAGTACTGCTGATTCTCTTTGCTGCTATCGCCGTTGGGTTTTTATTAGTAACCACCGCTGCTGTGATGTCTCTTGGGCCCTCGTCGAGCGGGATTCCTCTGATGACTCCTTTGGCCATCATGTCCGGCGCCGTCTCGTAAGCGCTGGTCTCGTAAAACTTGCCTTGAATCTTGATACGTGCTACTTCCTGAAATTTGTTGGCATGCTCTTGATCCGATGTACTGACGATTAGGATATATTAATAATTGTTCGGGCAGACGATATCCTCCCCCCTTTCGTCTCGAGGGATGCCGAAGCGAGCGGCGGAACCCGACCTTCGACAACGTGAAGCCGCGTTGGTTCGTGAACGTCGAGCAGCGGATCCTGAGCTTCGGCAACGTGAAGCAGCGTCGGTTCGAGAACGTCGAGCAGCAGAACCTGAGGTTCGGGACCGTGAAGTTCAACGTAAACGTACGAAGCGAGCGACGGAACCCGACTTACGAGAACGGGAAGCCGCGTTGGTTCGTGAACGTCGAGCAGTAGAACCTGAGGTTCGGGACCGTGAAGTTCAACGTAAACGTACGAAGCGAGCGGCGGAACCCGACCTTCGAGAACGGGAAGCCGCGTTGGTTCGTGAACGTCGAGCAGCAGAATCTGAGGTTCGGGACCGTGAAGTTCAACGTCAACGTACGAAGCGAGCGGCGGAACCCGACCTTCGAGAACGTGAAGCCGCGTTGGTTCTTGAACGTCGAGCAGCGGATTCTGAGCTTCGGCAACGTTAAGCAGCGTCGGTTCGAGAACGTAGAGCAGCAGCACGGCGTTCACGCGATGTGATGGTGACTATCGCAAGTTAACACGTAATCAAAACGTAATAACACCAAGTTAACAACGTTAACAACACCGTAATAACAACGTAATTAACGCCGTTATAACGACCGCGATGCTCCGCATCAGCCCATGGTTCCCCTCGGGAAGATGGTGTAATTTATTTTTGCTTTAGATATACGTTCCGCGATGAATAATCATATCCTGGAGATGGTACAGGGTAAGGATTACTCGAACAACAAATGTAAACACGCAAAAACATAGCAAGTTTTAATTACGACAATTTACCATTACCCATATCCAACTTGTTGCAAAGCTCCGAGCGAATAAAGAGAGTTGTTATGCATATAAATGGCAACAGGTGAAGGGACACTCGAAAACAACCTGATAAATAATAAACGAAGACGCTGGCAATGCTCGCGCTACAAGGGTACTTCTTGATGACATTGATAATAGCACGGTTATATTATTTAACAGTTATCGCGCATCCATTCGTCCAAGTTTAACGGGAAAATTCAAGAATACTGGTAATAAGCGTAAGTCCTAAATTATAATCCACATTCTTTCATATTCTACAACATTGAGTTTGACGAAGTGAGATCAATAATTGTATAAATGTCAGTGAATAAGTCGGCAGCGTTATTCAGGATAAGTGTAAAACTTCTTCAAGAGAATTTTGGCGCCTTCACATCGCTGCTCTCCCACCTATTGACTCGTCCAATACAACTAGCAGCATACCCATATTGTTTACAGCCACTAAGGTTGTTTCGTATTATGGAACTGACAATCACTCCCTTCTTTTTTATTTTATACGTACCTTCGTTTTAAGTGTAATCCGCAATACCTTCTTTAATTTCTTTTTTGTCGGTTCATAGGTGAACTGGGAAATATAATCTGCTGTTTCATCACCAACATGAATTCAGTACCAATGACTTTACCTTAACTGCCGTTACGACTCTTACTCACCTGCATCTATCTGCACGTGCTCTGGCACCAGCCCCCCAGCTACGCGTACTAGGCGTCGTCATCACTGCAAATGAATCAGCAAAAGCTTGGATCAGCGAAATTAGGCAGCAAGCAAACCAGGTGCTTCATCAGATCAGAAGCATCTGCTCCAAGGCCGAGGGAGCCCGAACCAAAACTGCCCATTTACTCGTCCGAACAGTTCTGCAGCCTCGTCTTATCTATTCGGCTCAATTCCAGCACCTCACGGCTACAGATTGGGCTCATATAGAATGCATCAACAGGGAAGCAATGCGCGTCGTTACCGGTCTTCCACGATGCACGCCAATCCCGACACTTCAGGAAGAGCCGCAACTAAACACCATTGACGAGCTGATTCATCAACGCCGTCAAGCAAGGAATCTAAAGCCATCCTTTCTGCAACCTGCTGCTGACTTAGCGGCATACATTGGCAGTACGGTTTCTACCTCGCCATCTTCGGTAGACACACTTCCACCAAGCGACCAGCAGCACTCACAACAAACCCCTCGGCCGCCTCCGAAATCCGGTCCCTCGTCCATCGGCTACCTTCCGCCGCCACATAGAAGAAGCCGATGCCGCACTCCCGACAGGTTCACTGGTGGCCTACACCGATGCGAGCTGCACGGACATACAAGTGGTTACGTCCACCGTGGTGAAAAGACGCCCATTCATAATTGCTAATTATGTGTACTGTCTGACAACTCCGGTCCCATCGGTCAGTGCTGAGCTTTTGGCCATACGAGCCGCAACAAACTTGGTGACAGCTGCTTCCACGCCACCAGCACCGGTTCTAATAATACGCACTGACTCCACCTCGGCCATAAAGGAGATTCGGAAGGTATACAATGCCCACCTTGTCACAGACGAAATACACCGAATGACTGTACAGATGACCGGTCAGATTCGGATACAGCGGGTCCCACGGGACACTATTTCTGCTCACATACAAGCTGACACCACCACCCACAGTGAGCTGCCACTAGCTGTGGAAGCACCTTTCCCAAGTGACCCCCAGGGCGATTTCCTCCACAGCAAGGAGATTCTCCGCCACATCACGCCAGGTTTAATTCCACTGTGTGATTCAAACCTCCCAGGCGGCCTTACACACCAGGAGGAGGTGGCGTTGCGCCGACTCCGTGTGGGGGTGGCACTTACCCCATCGGTCACCGATACCTGGCCAAAACACCTCCGTGGATCATTTGCGGGTACCTGCCCATATTGCCCAGCTCGAGCGTCCGCGGCAACAATCAAACACCTGTTGTGGACATGGCCTGGTCTAAACTAGGTACGACGGCGCTACCTGCAAACAGCGGGCCTTCATCCTAGGCGACCACCGGACTATGATTCATGGCTCTACAGAAGCAACCATTGAGCACTATTTCTGTTCATCGCCGAAACTGGCCTACATTTCTATATTTATTGGTTTATGCAATTGGGCAAACTTTCAAAATAAAAAAAGACTCTTACTCATCAATGAAGGCGTTGAATGACAAAAAATTGAAGCAGTTAGCTTCTTAGATCGTAAAAACCCTTATGACACCATTCACCAACAATATACTACCCAATAAAGTTATACAGTATAACACTTATCAGCTAGTTTCGAAGGACATCAAATGCTCCCAACAGGCAATCACAAAAATGGCCATCACGTATTCTATGCGAAATTTACACGCTGGTGCTCCACAACGTTCGGCGGCAGGACCGTTACTTTTCACCCTATATGTGAATAGCTTGCTGTACCTTTACTGTATTCTAATGTAGTTATATAGCATGATGGATACTTGCATTGTTATTAAAAATGAAATTTAAGTTATCTTGAAATGGTAGCGAATTTCTAAGTATAAAAGGTTGGTCTGTGATTCTAGCATAACATAATTATTAGCACTAAACGACCAAATCTATTGCCTTTTATTCTGGATGAAATTGTTGTCGACACTTATACCAGAAAGATAGTAGTGTCAAAAATGCCCTTATATAGATTGTTTTTTACCCAAGCGATCGTTCGAGTGTGGTCCCCTTCAGTGTTTGCAAATTCAGGATAAACACGGTAAACAATATAACCAATTCATTATATTATGAAGACGCCATAAGTGAATACCGGGAGTGGCAGAGTGGTAGTGTTCTACGACGAACGAATCGCAACGGGCAGAGTGAGCAGCACATGGTCGTTAAAACTTGCTTTATCGCTGAGCCTTGCGTGATCCGCGAAATTATATAGCGTGACACGTGGGAAAATCGAAGCACTTCGATTGCCACCTTGTTAAAGAATGCGCTCCTCGTAATGCAATTTCGGCCATTACTTTTTATCACCGAACGAGTGTTCAACAAAAGCTATTTCATTTTATACAGAACTACCGTTATGTGCGTGACTTGTTAGCAGAAGTGCTCAATCTGAAGCAGAACTTACCTATCAGAAGATGAAAGCAAAGAATAGCTGTTAGCACAGAGCATTTCATATTGACTAGCCTGCTGCTCAAGTCTTTCGTTGTGTGAAGCCTGCAAGTGTAATTTCTGGCCTCTCTATAACAACATAGTTAAGAAACTTATTGTTTGTTTTAGTCATACTTAGCACGCGCTGAAGGAGTCAGTTGTTTCGTATGCTGCATATTGATGAGCTATATGACGCCACATAGACGCACTGCCGGAGAAGACGTAAGAAGGCCGGACCTGGAGAGGGTATTCTACGAAAGGGTTTGCTTAATGGCACCTACTGAGTGACCCAAGTTGGCGAGACGTTCGCTCTAGTGCCGCACATGCCAAATGCATTCATGGCACACCTCACTAAATCCATGCTGTGAATGGCGATCATTGAAAAGTGATACCTACCCAGTAAATTTGTGGCATACCCTTCTAATGCGTCAGGTTGCTGTCTTCGAGGAACTTTTTTGACGATGATTTGATATTGATAAGCATCTGAGAAAGCTAAGGCACCATGTTCGTCATTGTATAGTGGCACATTCCCTGTGGCACATACCTAGTTGCCCAAGTTGGCGCCAATGACGTTCATTCGACAGCCAGACACACCTGCCAGCACATGCTCACTGACCCAAGTTGGCATCAAAGAGTTTCAGTAAAGACCAGCTCAGACCAAATGGCACATGCACATGCTCTAAGTCGGCGTCAAAGACATTCTTCTAACACCCTTGCCTATCTAGTAGAGCATGTACAGTGACACATATCGGCGTGAAAGAGCTTCGTACAAGAGAAGCGCACATGGACACATTGAGACATACCTACTCAGTGACCCAAGTTGATCTCATGATTGACTTTTTATAACGTGATAGAAAACATTGATGTTCATTGGCTTTGGTAAACTGGACGATATTGAGCGCCACCGTGCTGACTGCTAAGTTATCCAACAAGTTCCCTATGGTAACGCAGTTGGAGCGTAAAAGATTTTTAAAAAGTAGATACCTTGCTGAAAGACACATCATTAAAAATGATGTCAAGGTATTTGAATATTATCAGAAGTTAGGCTCATAGATTTATGCACAATGAAAACGGCAGCAAAACTTCATTGCATAGCTAAACAGGCATGGTGTCACTCGCCCACAGACAGACACGAACCGTTCACTAAATGACCGCGATTACTCGCGATTACCGTGCCAATGTGATGATCAGGTCGGACGACGAATGCTTCCGCTCAGATCTGCGGGTACGTTTACCATGTCACTGAGCCGCACCTTTGTATCTCAGCAGAACACATGTCCTCCAACAATGAGCGTGCGGGAAGACAGCGCGCATCAACGCATCTGCCTACAAGGATTGCCCTTGCCACCATGGCTGTCGCCATCTCATGCTCGCCCTCGCGCTGGCAACAGGTCACCTGACTTTCAACAGCCGGCATGCGGGGCATGCGGGGCATGCGGCATTGGCAGTGGCACCTGAGATAGCACACCGGCGGCGATGACGGTGCAAAAGAGCCTATAGTAAACTCAAGTTTGACATGCGTAATTAAGTGAAGTAGGAAATAGCAAACAAGCGTGTTTTACTTTAGTCTTAAGCTAACAAATAATGAACGCTTTTCGCCCACGGCAATGCAGAAACCGTAAACGCATTGTTGATGACCCCAACGAATTTCAGTGGCCTTTAAAGCACCCTTGATAGCCACACGGATGGGAGCTTGCGGTCAGTTTTATTGGTAGACACTACGTAAACACTAGATGTCGAGTCGGCAAAAGATCCGCAATGCCCAGGCTAAGCATCGCGCAATAATACACTCCCAGGGAAACGAAAAATGCCGGTGATGACATAGCCACACCACGTATTGCCACCGTCGAAACGAGTTATGTACGAGGCATGTGCTGCAGCTGGACTTCTGTTTCGCGCTTCTCTAAGAAGACGCTGCGAATCATGGGGTGATATCATAAATGCACGGCACACCGGTGCGTGGGAACGCTGAGAAAGACGTCATGCGTCAACGGGGCTCCGGTCTCGCGCTTCTTTCAGCACACGCTGCAGCATCTAGTGGCGCTGTCGAGAAGTCTGGACGTGGCAGCTGAGTCAAGAAGCGCGGCGCGCCGGAGCCTGCGAAAGTTGAGAATTGTCTGCTGGCTTGCCCCACGCGAGACCAAAGCTGGCGAGATGTTCACGCTAGAGCAGCACTTAGCGCATTCATGGCGCACCTCAATGCGTCAATGGCGTTCATTCGAAAGCGGTACCTACACAGTACATTTGTGGCATACCCTTCGAATGCGTCGGGTTACTGTGTTGAAGGAAGGTTTTCGACGTTGATTTGATTTCGCTCAACATCGGAGAAATGTAAGGGATCTTTTTCGTCACAGTAGAACGCCACATTAACAGTGACACATACCTAGGTTCCCAAGTTGGTGTCATAGAAGTTCATTGAAGAGCGGCACACACTTGCTGGCACATACCCAATGACCCAGAGAAATGCTGAAATAAATTGACTTGACGTGATTTAACCAAAGTTGGCATCAAAGAGGTTCAGCAAAGACCAGATCAGACCGAGTGGCACATACGCAGTCTTCCAATTCGGCGTCAAAAACTTTCTTCCAACAGGCGAGCACCTCAGTGACTTAGCCGAGCACCTCAGTGAGACATATCGGCGTGAAAGAGCTTCGTTGAAGAGTGGCGTGTATGTACACATTGGCACGTTCTCAGTGACCCAAGTTGATGTGATGGTAGGTTTCGTACCCTGTTACCTCAGTAGAGCAACCCGATTCGCTAACCCTTTAACCACGGACCGTCATGCGACCGGCGAAAGGTGGTGGGAAAACCGTTCGATAGAAGCATGGATAATTAGATAGATGGATAGAAAGAACGATAGCCCCAAGAATGTGGTTGAAGTACCCAAAGAATGACAGCACAATAAAAATGGTTTCACGGCCAACGAAGTAGGACTTTGTCAAAACGACGTAGTGGTCATTACGCGCACCTTTGCCTCCCAAAACAGCTATGCCTGGTATGGCCAATACAAGTAAGAAAGTAAAAAAAAAAACTGAAAGTTGGTGCAGGTTCATCAGTTTTACATTCTTGCAAGGAAGGCAGACAACTGGAGAGCTATTCTCATTACAACGATAGATGACTTTGCGAAAACTCTGTGACTGAGTTGCACCTGCTGGGTCTCACGCTAGAATCATTATGTGTATTTTGCACCACGAAAAAAACGTGCTTGAAGTTACACCAGCGTCCTCCCCTGCATTGTAAACTCGAAAGCGTGTACAGAAATCATAATTCAATATTATCCTTAAGGATTATCTCTAATGTCACAGTTACACTATAAACCTATCAGAATATCGCCTAAGAAGAAGGAGATTTCTATACATACCTAATTAGAACTTTTTGTTCCTCCAAAGAATGGCTGAGTCTAAAGAAGATAGAGCGGCACTGTACCTGTCAACAAAACAAAAATGTAAGAAACTGGATGTCACAGAGACGAGTACTGGTAACTACGATATGCTTTTTCTACAACTGGAACACTAGCTTACAATTGGATTGACGTACAGGCAAGCCAGGTTAAATCTTTAACCATTCGTGAATAAACTTGTAAGTACCACAACAAATTTTGCAGACACACGTAACAAAGTAAATTATGGCAATATTTTATTATTAACGTTGCCGATAATAAAAAATATTGAAAAGTAATATGTCATGTCATGCTATGGCTTATAAAGCCACATTAGTAACCATACAAGAGTCACAACAACGACGTCTTAACCCATGTACTTTCTAACTGTAATACAAATAGTGTTATATTAGGAGTAATTGCTGAAACTGTAATGACCATTTCTAGACGATACACATGTTCCTATCAATAAATCTAACATCATATTTCGAACAACTCACTTGGAAGAAAGTTTGGACTACTTTAAAACTAGGAAGCGTTTAGTAGAAATAAAATGTACCGAGGTCAATCACGCCTACGCGAACGGAGCGTATCAAGTATTCTCTAATTATTACTCTCCAGCTGTGTTAAACAAAATGCAAGCTCACGTAGAGCCAGAACTACTCGATCTCGATCTGTCTTCGAATGAGGGACGCAATTCACTATGAGGCCCGCATTTTATGAGGCCCGCATATCTATGAGGCCCGCATTTTAGTGATGTTAAATAGCAGTTCACTACTTTTGTCCCTGTGGATGTTACGTAATGAACGGTCATTCACGTCGCACACGCAGTTGAAGTGTCCTTAGAAAACAGCATTACGGTCGCAATACAATTAAGGAGCCAGATTTTCAAATACGGCAATTCGTTTTGCGGAATCATTGAATGCATAAACGTTAACGATGTGCCATGGTACGCTCGAACGCTATAATATGGTTCGCATACATGCACGTTCGGCAAGCGTGGCTGTATAGCCTAGTGATTTTATGGCGTCACTAGGGTATAGGCTCCGTATCGTCGAGTTTGCGGCTGCTCTGGCGCCATCTGCCGCAGTGACGCGACAGTAATGGGAAGGCGGCTTCGCAGCTCAGCCGGCTCGACGCGTATTGTTTACCGCGCGCTACACTTCGTCTCGGCCACGGTTGAAGCCGTTTTGCTTTGTTCACCAGCCAACCTTATTTTTTTGGATACGTCTTGCGAAGGTGCAATGGCATGCGCTTCATCGGCAAGCGTCGAAATTGACGGAGGTGAAAAAAAAAGGCAATTGGAACAGGCGATACTGCTGCGTAAAGGACTGCCACAACCACGAAGGCCAGCCCGGGATAAAGTTACACAGGTTTCCTGGCAAGTCTTACCAAATCGAACGGCGAAATAAATGGATCGCAGCTGTGCACGAGGAGAGTAAAGTATGTCAGCTTCTTTCATATTTGTGAGAAGGGTTTGTTTTGTAAATCGTGCTACGCATGCGCGTTTAACGGCTTCTTGTGCATCGCCAACGGTCATGGACGGCTGCTGAATATTTAAAAGAAATTTGTCACGACTGTGCTGATTTGCGACTGCTTGCCGTCGCCTTAGCATTCAGTATGATTAGCATCGCACTGTCATGTGCGATGAGCAATATTTTATGCAAAGGAAGCCTATTTTGTGCTGGCGAGCACGAATTCATAGACGAACCTCGTTTCGGCCGCTGGCGCTTGAGAGGCGTGGTTTCACATGGTGCGTTTTTTTCTGATTTTTCTTCTATTCGTTCAACAACCCGAATCGAGTTAGTTTAGGGCACTCGACATGACTGGACCGCGTGTAGCTGCACGCGGTCCAGAGTGAGCTGCATGACAATCTGAAGTAACAGTGTGCGACGCTGAACATTGAGGCACCGCTGCTGCGCACAAGCGCCGCCTGTACATTGTACGGAGCCTATACAGCCACGCTTGCAAAACATGCATTTATGCTAACCATATGATTGCGTTCGAGCGTCGTCGGCTTCGTCCACAGCTGGTGCGTTCGCGCGCTCGTTTTCTGCGAGGTGAATAGACAGTTTTAGCAGAGCGTTGCTTACGCTCCGCTCCGCTAACGTTTCACGCAAACCGCTGGCTGCATGAACTGCGTTGATTTGGCTTGTTTGACAACCGCGTCTGCCAGAGACGCCTGCCACGCGCGCTCAGCGCGGCTGTAAAACGGCAAAGCAACCAGTAGACGCACCCTAACGCTCCGTTCAAATGGCTTCGTAGCGGACCGTGGGCAGCGTTCTTCGTTCCGCTGCCGATATGAGCGTTGTGCGCACGCGCATTGGCGTTCCCGCTAGCGTTCCGCTTAGAGGCTCTGCGCGAATTGTTCGGACACGACGGTCTGAGCGGAGCGGACCGTGAACGCTCTGCTAAAGCTGTCTAATATCTTTTGCGTGCTATGAGAGCGGGAGAGAAAGAGAGATACATTCACGGAGCGGGTCAGCTGGAACGCGTTGACGGCATCGTATCGCGTTGCAAGCTGCGCTATGCAACGCGCAGTGACGTCCGTAAGTCTGAGACGCGCGAAAATAAATTATAATCACCATGAGTAATAAGATGAAAAGTTCGCGCGCACTCACAGAAAAAGCTGGGCTTCGATCGCCCAATTACGCTGTTTCAAGCGTTGCGCGAATGAGTGAAACGTTCAGCGTTTTTTTTTATCATTCTTTGTCGCCTAAATAAAAAAGCACCCAAAAGGAGATTTTTTCTTTGTGTTTTTCAATATAAACTTCGGCATCAAACTATAACATTTCAGTTGGCAGTGAGCGCTCATCCTCGTCTTTCTCGTGTCCCTCTTTCCTGCCTTGCGCTGCACCATTTAACATTATCGAAAGCCAGCAGCACTACCTATCTTGTCGAAACGTTGGCTTCGCCGACATTTTTTGTTCGAATACTGCTCATAATTTGACACTACCATGTGTCTGTAATTTGTCTTTTTATTTATAGGTAACTTCAGCATGTGTAACAATCTTTTCCGTGCTTTGCGTTGTAGGGAATTTTGATTCGATAGTTTAAGACAATTCTTAATCTTGTCGTTTGCTCTGCACTGAGGGCTCGAAGTCTCCTGACATGGAGTGCCTTAAAATTACAAAACATTTTCATCTGTTCAAGAACGAGCGATTCGTCTGAAGTTAACTGCTGTGTCTTGGAAGAAGGTAAGGTCGAATGCAGTGAGAGAAAACGACATTTCAAATAACATACAGCACAAGGGAAGTGTCAAGTAAGGCAGCCATTTCTGGCACACGCAAATGGAAACCATGCTTACGTCAAACCGAGAAAACCAGCAAGCTTCAGAACTTTCAGGCAAGAAATTTCTACGTCAACCTTTGCCTTTGCTTTCGTTTTCCTGAAATGACTGGCCATAGACTTTTTCTTCTAGTTGAATGTTCTCTCATACCACAATGAAGATGAGGTGAATGCACTGAACTAGGACGCCTTTTTTGGCGGCCTTTTTGGTTCGCGAGCAGAACAGCGCTATAAGGTTGGTTCCTTGTCTCGCAGGCACGCGGTGAACAATGTCAATGTCACCAGCAGTGACAGTGCAAGCAAAGAAAACAGAACAAAACAAGAGTGACGCCTATTTGGTTTCTTCCATAATTTTCATGATGTGATTGATTTTGTTGCATTAACACTTGTGTCCACATCGTGCCAAAGCGTTTCGTTGTGCCCGACATATTGATAATTGTTTCTAACTAGTAGACGTGATACGCTGTCATTCTGTGTGTGCCTTTGTGGGGCACTTGTACTTATTTAATATTAACTCTTTTTTGTGCCTATTGATTAGTCCATCAAATTTAAATGCCATTGATTAACGTTGCCAACATTGCAATTTTGCCAAATCAATCAATAAAAATATCAGACTACTTCTGATAAGTTCTAACACCGGTAAAACGCATTGGCTCGACGATATGCGACCCATCGCATACCACATCGGTGCACCGCCCACCAACCCACGAATTCCAATAAGCGGACGTCAAATGCACTCGCGCCAATGACGAAAATCGTACAATGTGCTGCTCAGCACTTCAAAGTGAGACGTCAGTGTATATAAAGGTTGGAATGGAAATGAGCTGGCGAGAAGGACGTCATCAGTATGTGGGAAGAAGGGGAAGTTGCGAACAAAGAAGTTCACAAAGCGCGGAAAGTTTCCTCTGCTTTCCTTAGGGTGAATATGATGATTGTTAACTGGAAAAGGTCAAATCGCATGACACTAGCTGTTTTATTGAGGTCCTTTGGTGTGACGAGAATCGAAGTGCTGGATGGTGATGATCCGGTTATGCAAATATGTACATTACCCTAGATTGATCATTTAGTCTGGTGTGATAAAAGTGCGTAGTGATCAGGTATGGCTGCGCAGTTTAGAGAGCGATAATTTGCGAAGAGCACTTCGATGCCACTTTTCTTAATAACCATATCAAGTTGGGATGGTCAGAAATTTGAACTTGTCTAGCAACGCGTGCTTAGCTTTTCAGGAACTACCCGATGAGGTGCAGTTTAAGCCAGGTGTTCTGTTTTCAAAATGTCATTGAGAACATTGACCTACACAGGCTTTGTTCAGCGGGTCGCTATTAAGTGCCACTGTGACGACTATTAAGATATTCATCAATCACTTCGGTTCAGCGCCCAGCAACCCACGAATACCAATAAGCGGACGTCAAATTCCCTCGCGCCACTGATGAAAATCATACAATGTGTGGCTCAGCACATCAAAATAAGACGTCGGTGTATAGGTTGGAATGGAAATGACCTGGCGAGAAGGACGTTATCAGTACGTGGTAAAAAGGGCAGGTTGCGAACAAAGAAGTTCACAACGCGCTTAAAGGTTTCCTCTGCTTTCCTTCTGGTGAATGTGATGATTGTTAACTGGAAAAGGTCAAATCGCATGACATTAGCTGTTTTATTGAGGTCCTGTGCGACGAGAATCGGAGTGCTGGATACTGATGATCCGGTTATGCAAATAAGTACATTACCCTAGATTGATCATTTAGTCTGGTGTGATAAAAGTGCGTAGTGATCAAGTATCGTTCTGCGAGGCTCGCCTCTGCTATCGTCCCTGTCGCCATGGAATGCTGGCCCTCGCCCTCGCAACTGGTCGCCTGACATTAAACTGTTGGCGTTTGGGCCGTGCATGTTCATTGGCACCCGAGACAGCACAGCGGTGGCGATTACAGTGCAAAAGCGCCTATAGTGTACGGAAAACGCTATGCGTATTAAAATGAAGTGGGAACTTTAAAAAATCTTCTTCTTCTTCTTCTTCTTCTTTCTGGGGTTTTACTTGCCAAAACCAGTTCTGATTATGAGGCACGCCGTAGTGGAGGGCTCCGGATTAATTTTGACCACCTGTGGTTCTTTAACGTGCACTACAACGCAAGCACACGGCCGTTTTTGCATTTCGCCTCCATCGAAATGCGGCCGCCGGGGCCGGGATTCAATCCCGCGACCTCGTGCTCTGCAGCGCAATGCCTTAGCTGACTTAGCCACCCCGGCGGGTCAAAAAAAAATCTTAAAAGCATAGTCGTCAGATAACTGACAACGATCGGTTCATGTGGATCGGAATTCAGAAGCCATAAACTGGCTGCTCATTACCTCAATGAACGTTAATGGTTTTCTTTAAGCATCCTTGTTGCCCCAGGTACATGAGCTTGCGGTGAGTTTTATTGGTAGGCACGACGTAAACACTATACTCGCGGACAACTTTCTGTGGCAATGAAAGGAAAGCTACGGAGGCAAAGCGCGCACAAGTGAGAGCGCTTTTGAAAAGAGTCCCTCGCTTAAATACAGGTTTTTTTAAGCTGGGAAAGAGAAAACAGAAACACCGTATCAGCAACAGGTAAATAAGACAGAACACACAACTGAGTGTAAAAGTTTGCTTATTTTGCGGCTTTTCCCTTCCGCGTCCGAGCAAACGCGAAACCGTCGCACGTGGAAGCTGCGTCGATTCAGCGTCTGTTCCGAGCAACCAAAAGCAGTGTCGAACGCTGCCGGACTACTTGGCGCGGTAACACATGTGCAGGAGCCACGCGCCCGTTGCTTTCCTATCATTGCCACAGAAAGTTGTCCGTGAGTATAGCTCTCGTGTCGGCGAAAGAACCTGTATGCACAGGTACGCGTCGCACAAAAATACACTTCCAGGGAAACGACGCATACCCATGATGACTGTCGACGCAAATGCATCAGCACGGAGTCCATGTAACGAAGCAACGTATTGC
>NC_051157.2:125438401-125510662 GCF_013339745.2 Dermacentor silvarum
ACGTTAAAGAACCCCAGGTGGTCCAAATTTCCGGAGTCCCCCACTACGGCGTGCCTCATAATCAGAACTGGTTTTGGCACGTAAAACCCCATAATTTAATTTTTTTGAAGGTGCCATTTTAGGTATTTAGTGAAGGTAACTCCAAGATAGCTGAATGTATTCACAGCATTTCGGTAGTGCCCATTGCAACTGTAACTGAAACCTAACGGCGGCTTTTTATTAGTAAAGGTCATTGTACAGTTTCTTGGTAATTAATATTCATTTGCCACGCGTTGATCCAACCACAAAAAGACGAAAATACATTGTTAAGAACCTCTTGATCTCGTCTGTTAGTTACTCTGGTATAGAGCACGCAGTCGTCAGCGTAGAATCGCAGTTTCACTGGTGTGTCCCTAATGACCTGTGGGGCATCAATAATGTAAATAACGAACAACAGGGGTCCAAGGACCGAGCCCTGCGGTACTCCGGAAGTGATTGTGGCCGCCAATGACTGTGCGGGTTCAAAAGTAACATATTGAGACCTTAAATGCAGCCAATCGGCTAACCAGCCGAGTATTTTTTCATCGTTAATCATTTTACTGAGCCTGAAAAGACGTTTTCTGTGGCACACCACATCAAGCGCTTTGCTATAATCTATGAATATGGCATGACTCTGACCTCGATTATTTAGAGCCGAAGCGATGTCATGAGTGAATTCAATGAGTTGAGTAGTTGTAGAAAAAACAGAGCGGAAACCATGTTTATTCTGCGAAAATATGTTATTAGAAGTGAGATACTGAAGAACATGTTTGTGAATTATGTGCTCTAGGAGTTTGCAACAGGTACAGGTTAATGAGATAGGCCTGTAGTTGGAGATGAGTTGCTTATTAATTGATTTAAACACAGGAATTACATTGTCGATTTTCCAAATGGCCAGCAGAGTACATGTCTCTAACCATTTACAAAAAATTATGGTTAGTTAATGAGCGTTCTATTCTGAACCGGCTGCCCTGAAAGTAGTAGATTCCGGTGCATGCAGCAATCTGCAAAGCAGAGCATCTGATTTTGAAGCGAGTGCATTCTATGCTGCCACCGGACCCTTCATCCGTCCGTCCGTCCGTCCATCCATCCATCCATCCATCCATCCATCTGTCTGTCTATATTGTCGTTGTACAACGTCAAGAGAGGACAGGGAGACATTCTTCAAGAACAGCAGGACAACCTGTTCAAGCAAAACAGAACAGAGACACGTCTTCTTCGTCGTCAGCCAAAACCCACTGACCCACTAGACTGATTCCGTTACTGCCCCCATCGTCGTTGTCGTCTGCCTAGGGCACACGCGTAAGTATATATATATATATATATATATATATATATATATATATATATATATTGTTTGACGTCGACCGATGCGATGCCTTTATTTCCGAGCAGTCGCCCGAGGGAGAGATGAAGCACCGCACGAGACAAAAGATGATGAAGAGTCGTATGTACAGATGACGACGACGATATGCACAAATAGCGCTCACACAAGATGATGAGTCGTTTGTACAGATGACGACAACGATATGAGCAAAATGCGCTGACACTAACTTCCCCCCCTCAGGAAAGCGGTCAGCAATACCGCAAGCTAGAAAGGGTAGGTACGGCGCATGTAGGGTTTCAGGCGATATACGTGAACGTTTTCCGTAGTGCGGCGGTGGCGGTCAGTTGCTGAGCTGACAGGAGTGACGCGGTAGTTAACGGCCGAAGTTCTTTGCAAAACGTTGTAGGGGCCGAGATATCTGTGGAGACATTTTTCACAGAGCCCTGGTGCGCGAACAGGTGTCCACAAAAGAACTTCGTCGCCTGGGCGGAACGAAGCAACGCGACGCGTCGCATCATAGCGAATTTTCCTTTTGTCCTGAATGGTAGAGGTGTTGGCGCGGGCAATTTCACGGCAGCGGGAGATGCGAGCAGCAAATTCTTCAGGAAGAGACGCGGATGGAGCAGCAGGTGCTGAAAGGAGTGTAGTGTCCAAGACGAAAGACGGCGCACGACCGTACACAAGGAAAAAGGGACTGTAATTGGTTGTACGTTGGACGCCAGTATTATACGCAAACGTCACGAAAGGTAGGATGGTTCCAGTTGGTGTGATCGGGTTGAACATACATTGACATCATGTCAGACAAAGTTCGATGAAAATGCACTATAAGACCATTTGTTTGCGGATGGTACGATGATGTGGTCTTATGGGTGGTGTCAGAGGCCTGGAGGACTTCACGAAGCACATGCGATAGGAACGTCTTGCCACGGTCACTCAGGAGGACACGAGGTGCGCCGTGGCGCAAAACGATACTGTGCACGAAAAACTCGGCGACTTCGGAGGCAGTACCAGAGCGAAGAGCAGCTGTCTCAGCCTACCGCGTTAGATGATCCACTGCGGTAACGATCCAGCGGTGACCAGCGGGCGTGAGTGGGAGGGGTCCGTACAAGTCTATGCCCACACTTTCGAAGGGGGTGGACGGGCATGGTAGAGGGTGCTGAGGGCCCGCTGGAGGGGATGTCGAGCGTTTTCTGTGTTGGCATGACGCGCAGGATCCAACGTATTTGCCGACAGAGATGGAAAGGCCCGGCCAGAAACAACGCGTTTTGATGCGGTCGTAGGTGTTACGAAAGCCCAAGTGGCCAGCCGTCGCGTCGTCGTGAAATGCTTCTAATACTTGGAGTTGAAGTGAGCAAGGTATGACTGGTATACCATCGGTTACCAGAAGGATGGTAGATTGATCGAAATAACACTCCACCTTGAAGCTTAAAACGCGAAAGTTGTCGTCTTGAGCGACTATTGGGGGGTCGTGCCAAGCCAGTAAGTCAGGCGATCAGCGTACGGCAGTATGGGTCAGTACGTTGGAGTGAGACGAGGTCAGTAGACGGAAGAAAGTCAACTGATGCAACTGACTGTCCCGGGCTACCGGGCGTGTGCCGAGACGTGTGACTAGATGGTGACGTGCCGACCGAAGGTGAAGCATGGTCGTTCGGGGACAGCGAGCAGCGCGACAAAGCGTCGGCATCTTGATGTTGTTTGCCGGACCTACGCCGCCGCCCGTGGAAGCTGACGCGTCCCATCCCCGTCAGCTAGCGCTGTTCACTCAAGTCAAGTGGCCGAGAATGCAACTACGGCTGTGACGTTCGCTTTCGTTGCAGCCCACCTGACGTGCCAAGCCGCACTGTTTACAGCGTAAGCTTATATGGGCTCATACCAATGGCCGTTTCTGGTCGCGATGATGCCACCGCCGCCGCCCTGTAGCCACTAACGCGGGAAATGCGAAAAAAATGTACCCGCTCTCCGCCGGGATCGAGCCCAGACCCGCTGCGTGGGAGTCACACAAGTGACTGCACCTCCTAAAAATTGTGGTGGCGTCTTTTACGCCTTTCGAAATATTCAGAGAGGACTTGTATACATAATTACAGCACACACGCCGCAATGGACAAACCAGGCTGGCGCTAAGATTTAAAGTTCACAACACAAATTCCATTGCACGTTCAGTAATTACACACAGATCTTTTGCGGCTTTCTTCAGGGGCAGACGTGAGCTTTCGGGTTGGTGCAAGAATATTGCTAGGAGCAGAAACCGAGTTATATACGCACATCCTTTCTTCAGAAGCTGACGTTAAGCACGGGTAGGCCGAGGGTCTCTCGGCGTTGACATGACGACTTCGCTGCAGCTGAATTCTGAATACTGCATAGGCGATGAAGACAGCTATATGGGCTTGTTGATAGGTCATCTTGTAGTTTGTTGTAGTGCAGACAGAACAACACGGACATGAAAGACACACGAGACAGCACGCTGCGCTGAACGACCAGCTGCACACAGCTGCTTACGTCCGCCATGTCTCCTCGTATTGAACTTCAGAGACCGCCGCTGCGCACTCCAAAAATTCAACTTTGAATCATTCTTAAATAAAAAAAACACGCGTGTTATATACTCCTTTTAAAGATTGGTCACTAATTGTGTAACGCACAGGTTTGTTTCATTACAAATGAGAAATTTGGTCGCAAGCAACCTTGGACGTCGCACCAGCCACATTGCTGAAATCGCAATCGTGTGAAATAAGCCCTCTAAAAATCGCATTCCGAAGAGAGCGGCTGCACCGATCTTCATCGCTCCAGTCGCAGCATGTGAAACAGCCTGGTGACGTTTAAGTGCGAAGCACTTTAGGGGCCCGGGCTGTTGCCGGCGTCCGTCGCGTGTGATTGGTCGTGATCACACTAAAAGACCTAGTGCCCACAACAGAGTCAAAACAAGTGCAGAATTGATCAAAACCGGTTCATAATAAGGTAACATCATTCACAATAATTTACAAGACAGGAATAATCAAGCATTAGGCGCATTAATTAACTGAAATACTTTATAATTGCTTCTATCACTAGCAAAGCTTTGACTCCATGTGCGTGGCCGTTTCCCACCAGTTGTACCTTAGCACAGGTTTCAAAAGGGATTATCGATTGCTAAACACATATTAAACACAGGATAAAACAAGATAAACACAAGGAAAACCCAAGGGAAACATCGGCGCATCACTGCTTCGCACTTACCCAGGTTTCACGTTAATGGAGCTGCATTAGCCCAGGACTTGAACTACGCAATCGTAGGGTGCACAATTTTATTGTTCTTTGTCGCTTAAATAAAAAAGGAATAAAAAGGAGATTTTATTCCTTGTGTTTTTCTAAGTAAACTTCTGTATCAAACAACAACATTTCAGTTGGCCGTAAGCGCTCATTCTCGTCTTTCTCGTGCCCCTCTTTCCTGCTTTGCCTTGCACCACTTAACATTATGGAATACCAACTAGCCAACACCACTACCTATCTTGTCGAAGTGTTGGCGTCACGGCCGTTCTCTGTTCGAATGCTGCTCATAATTTGACGCTCCCATCTGCCTGTAATTTGTGTTTTGATTTACAGGTAAATTCGGCATGTGTACCAATCTGTTCTGTGATTTGCGTTGTAGGGAATCTCGATTGATTCGACAGTTTCAGACAATTCATAATCTTCTCCTTTGCTCTGCACTGAGGACTCTAAGTTTCCTGACATAGAGTGCCTTAAAATTAGAAACATTTTCATATTTTTAGGAACGAATGATTCGTCTGAAGTTAACTGTTGTGGCTTGGAAGAACTGAAGGTGGAATGCAGTGAGAGACAACGACATTTCGAATAACATACAGCACAAGAGAAATCTCAAACAAGGTGGCCATTTCTGGCACACGCAAATGGAAACCATGCTTCCGTCAAATCGAGAAAACCAGCAAGCTTCAGAACTTCCAGGCAAAAAATTTCTACATCAAGCTTTGCCTTCGCTTTCGTTTTCCTGGAATGACCGGCCATTGATATTTTTTTTCAGTTGAATGTTTAAGACAACGTTTCCGTAAGCGTAGTGTTCAGATATCCCAATTAAGTTGTGTGAATGCACTGAACAAGGACGCAAAGCGAAATACTTGGAAAACACAGACCACGATTTCTAGAGAAACCTCTGTGCTATTATTGAGAATCTATAACGATGAAAGTGTTTTAAAATATCAATGATATGTTAATCACTTGACTAATCACTCCATTAAATGATAGGCTGCTACACTTGACGTTATTTCAAGCTCTCTGAGCTACACCAGAAGCTCTATAAAAGCAAGAAAAACTGAGAAGGCAACCAAGGAGTACAGAAGAAAGATATCGGTACCGAAATGAGGTTCCTCGTTCTGCTTACAGTTTTCTGCCTCCTTATTGTTGGTGAGTGCCACCTGCGCATATATTTTGCAGCGAAAAACTTATCCAGTTAACGCCAGTTTAATTTGTAGGAGTAACACAAATGCTTGGCTTCAAAGCGGATACCACCTCAGAAGAAAGAGGAGGTGTGCTACATATATAGCAGATGAGTGCGTCCTCTAAATCGAAACTATAGGAATGACCATTTCCTCGATCATTTTCACTTTGCATTATGATCATAAGGACCCCGTTCGGGGTATTACATAAGCGGCGGTTAACATTCACGTAAGATAACAGAGGTGAACACACTGAAACGCATACAGAAACTGCCTCCAGAAATTCGGAATGACATGTGATAGCGACATCATTGCAGGAAAGCTCATTCACGTTTCTAGCTGTCCGTAAAATATGTAAAGCTTGAGATGACACGGTTCGTTTGCGAGGACGAGCAACTTACACGTGATGACTGATACACTGTGAGATGCGTGAAGGTGACCTATTGCAACGGGGATAATTGCTTAAGCTGTAAATAAATTTGTGATAAAGAGAGAGCGTAGGGATACGCCGACAAAAAACAGGAGCTGTCAAGCCGGGTTTTGTTTTCAACGATAGAATGCTTATGACATACCACTAAGAAGAAATGATTAACCTGCTCGCACGATTCCATTTCGATTCGGGTATTTTAATTGCAAATGTTTGGCGAAAGATCAAGGTAGCGATGGCGTAGTCGAGAATCGGTCTGACAAATTACTTGCACGCGAGCAATTTGACGTGATACGGAGCATGAGGAAGGTGGGGGTTACGACGGTGGGCTAAGGAAACAAGTTCGCATTTTTTAGGGTTCAAAGTCATTTGTCAAAACTTGCACCACTTATGCGCGCTACTAAGACCCTTCTGGAGAGACATTTTGTCAGAGATGTTCACCACAACACGGTAAATCACAAAGTCATCAGCGAACATGTGATTAAGACAGAAAATATATAGCGGATGATAGGTAATGCATCTTACGAAAAGAAGCGGACAGCACGGTTACCTTTAGGTTAACCTATAATTGCAAGCCACTTATAACATACAGGGGAAGAAAGGAAACCGAGGGCTCCATTTGATATTGTTAGGAGGCATTGCGTATCAGACTGCCATTAAAGGGCCGCTGTGCTACGCGAAGAAGAAGACGGGACATGCCATGTGCGTGGCCACGCGCACCTGTTATTGCATACGTCAGCCGCCTGCTCTCCACATCTGAACGGAACTATTCGATCACAGAGCGCGAGTGCCTTGCGTTGGTTTGGGCTGTCGCAAAATTGCGCCCGTATTTGTACGGCCGCGCATTCTTGGTTCTTGCCGACCACCACGCTCTTTGTTGGCTGTCATTGCTCAAGGACGCAACTGGTCGCCGGGATCTGAGACTGCAGAAATATACCTTTGAGGTAATTTATAAATCAGGCAGGCTAAATCACGATGCCGATTGTCTTTCGCCCATCTGGTAGACCCTGCTAGCCCCGCGTTCTGTTGCTCAATAGTTGCTGCATACAAGTGATTTTTTGAGCCTGAAAGAAGCCCGCGAATACACGCAATATTGCCGCGCGACATGCCGATCGAGGCACTGCGTGTATTCGCGGGCTTCTTTTATTCCCGAAAAAGCACATTTAGGCCAGAAATGCTTTTATCTCCCGTTGTCAGCGACCTTCGGGTGACCTTGAGCCGCAAGCCAGGGCCACTATCCAGACACTCAAACGAGAATACCCGGGCATTGTTTCGTTTTTAGAAAAAGTTTATTTCAACAAAAGACGATATGAACACTGTGTCACGTCGTTGAGAGGACAACACGAGATCATCCAGGCAACCAGTCGAAAGTTAATAAAATGCGGTCTCTGGCCCCCCAACCCTTAGTACAGGACTGCATTACATACGCTAGTTACTGCCAAAACAATTTTCCAAAAATACTGCTTCCGAATTCGTCCTAATATTTGTTACCAATGTGACTCAAGCTGTAACTTCTAGTACGCTGAACTTTTATTTGTTATTTCTAATAGCGACGTTCAAAAGGCAGATACACGACACCATACACTTGATTGTCATCTTCTGGCGCTTAGACAGGTTTGCCTTCGCTACTTTTAACGCCAGCGGTCCGCGAGTCCCGCGGCGCGGGTTTTGTGCCGCCTCGCTGGTTTTATGCTGTATGGTTGTATGGTGTGGTGGGGTGTGAACTTGCGAACATGCACTATACACATTTTAAAATCGTGGCTAGAATCATCTCCAACCAATCTGGTTTGGCGGTAGCCATTTCAACCCGGGCAATTCCGCACATCGCCTTTAGTTCACAGCTTTTACAGTACGCGGCGTACGTACGGACATTTAGGATTCGAAATTCGCGCGATGACGCACGAAGTGTACTGGATGACAACAGAACACACGTAATAACAATACAAGAAAAAATGGAGGATGCTTGAGCTTCGCCTTTAAGAGTAGAACGCGATAGCGTTATCGGGACTTAATCGCACTGCATCGTTCGCATCCGGCAAGCAGGCTTCATTCACTGCCACACTGAACGAGGGAAATCCAGCGTACAAAGACCAAGCCTTACACCGATCCCCTTAAAGTTGGTTTCACTTTTAAATAGAAATGAATTGCCGGGAGGACGCTTTTCCAGGGTCAATATAAGTGATGTTATGTTAAAATGTGAACGCCCTAGCACCTTTTTTATTATTTTATTAATTGTTTGCTATTGTCCCGACGCGCGCGCATGTCCAAAGCGCATTACCAGGCGAGTCCCAATTTGACCTGCCGAGGATGCGAGCGCCATCTGGATATCATTTTCCCAAGTACCTGAGTGCGCGGCTGTAGGTTTGGTAGAAATGCTGGAAAAGGGGTTGTGTTTGAGTTTCCTCGTAGCCGAATTATGTTTTCTCGTACATGCAAATTACAATCGAAAACCTTGCATCACGTAGAGGGCCTGCGCGGTCGAGGTGGTTGGCGTAGCTAGGGATGATTTTCTCCTCCGTTGAGCTAAAGCCCCTATATTTATAAATATAGGGGCTTTACGTTGAGCCGCCATCGCACGCCGACGCCGGTCGCCGATGCCGATTTTCTGCGACGCCGGGCCCTTAACGCTATTGCGTTGAAAATAAAATGAGAATGGCAGCCGACCCACGAAGTGAATGCTGATGATGGAGCGAAGCTCCTTGGACGATTGCGGCTGCTGCTCGAGCTTTCGCTTCGGGGTCTTGCTACCGTTGCCGGCGTGCTGCTGCTTCTCGTGCTCGTAGCTAGGGGTTAGCTTCGCGGCGTTGCTGTTTGGCTGCCGCGTCTAGTTCTCGAAGTCTAGGATCAGAGTCACGACGTTTGCGCTTACGTTCGCGCTCCTCCATACTGCAGCGCTAAGTGTAGCGACAGCTGCGCGGCGCCGGCGCAACACCTGCGTGCGGTCGGCATGCACACTGCGTGCGGTCTGCGAACGGTTCTGCGAATGACGTCGTGCACTTGCTCGGAGAGGGATTTCGGAGCGGCGCCGGCACAGCGTAACACCTGTGCGCGCTCGGTATGCGCGCTGCGTGCGCTCCGGGGAGCTACGACGACGACGGCGACAGCGGACATTGTGAGAACCTAAGGAGCTTGGCTCCTAAAAAAAAAAAAAAAACAGTGCCACGCCAACAGCTTTTACAGTCGAGCATGGCAGAGTGCGAATCGGGAATGGCTGATCCGATAACCGCCGCGCGTATAAGACGAGTCGACTGTGAATCAGCAGTTTTTCTGCCGTTCATAGGCGTTTAGAGGCTCAGTCCCGCTTCGAGAAAGCGGGTGCCGAATCTCGCAAGAGCGGCCTCCACCCCCCCCCCCCTTCCATCTATATTATCCTCGTCCAACTTTTTGTCCGATCGAAGGCGGCATGGTGCGGCTTCACCGGACACCTTATAAAGCAGAAATGCCCTTTTGTCGCTGCAGTTCTGGAAAGCTGATCCTCAAATAGTAATGTAAGCTTGCTAATGGTGGCGATGGACGCATGATTGACGTCCTTAATCTCGGTTTGCTTCACCTTACGAGTCCATTTGCGCATTTGCGTGCAGGTGCCTGGTCACGGTATGTTCACTGCCACACAGATTTGTTTTTCTAAGGCGAAAGCCTTCGGTGGCTATATTAGCGGTGCCCTTGGTGGTGACCTTGGGGAAACCGTGCCGCAAAGAGTAAAATCACCTCGACAAATTCTCAGATTGACGTCAGTTTTCTCAGAGAGGTTCCGGTAAACAAAGTAAATTAGTGGCTTTAAAAAGAAAATTTGGTACATTTCAGCCGAACACCTTTTCTGAGGGCTTGGTAAGCGACGGGATTAAAGGCAGAAAATCATCTGTAACTGGTCAATGTTCAAAGACCTGCTTCACTGCAGGGCTTCAATTAAGGCACATTAGTTTGAACAACCTTTAATAGTTCCGTTCTTTTCACAAGTTGGCATTAGAGGAAGACGTCCGAAGTCATTTATTTCATTATGCACGCGGCACGTTATACCGCGCCTTTGCCTCTTAGCTAAGGATTGGTGAAACCGTTATGAAACCGAAAATAGACCGATGTACACGACCGAGTTAAAACTCGGGGAAACTCATCACGTTGGCGGAGTGTCTATAGTGGTTCGATGCTTTGCATGATATGGTAGGTTGAAACCCAGCTATTACGATCACTTTTTTGACGACGAACTACAGGGACGTGTATTTTAACGTTATAATGAACATTAGGAAACCCTATACGAAGATTATTCCATACCCTTGACTACGGCATCCCCCATTGCCCCCTGATCAGATTCAGGTCGTTAAAATCAGTAAGCGAAAACTACCGATATGTTACGCTGAGCAAACTAGTCAAGGAATTGCTTCTCGTTTTTTTAGCCGTCTCATAGCCTGGGAAATCCACAGCATGGTTACGTACTTAATACGGGTGTGGCTAATGTGGCTGACCATGTCCCACCGGTGCTTTCGAGTTTTCAATTTTTTCTAACAAAATGCATAATAAATCATTACAATACAAGTAGTGTGGAGTGGCAAATACAGCATAACCACCTCGGTTCCATAGTACCCAATTGGGCACGTTGCATTTATTCCTTTTCAAGGTTAGTTCAGCAGCAATTAAGTATAATATCCAACTGCGATTTAAAGTCTGAAGCCGGTGTAACTGTGTGAAAGGGGTTTAAGCACATTACTGCTGTAAGCTTTTGTGAAAGTTCCGACAAATTCGGTCTAGGACATTGTGTCGTCACAGACGACAAATGGCAACCATCAAGTACCTCTTGGTTACTCCGAGTTGGCAAAAAATACAGGATGCGGCATCCATAAGCCAACGTTCCACGCGATGTTAGATCTTCAGCTGTGACTTTTGGCCTATAAAAAGGTTTTTATGACAGTAATCAAAAGAAGACGGTTACTTTCTTCATTTACAAGGAGATGCATTTGCATGGAGATGAAGTGGCAGTATTGATAATAAATAAATAAATAAATAAATAAATAAATAAATAAATAAATAAATAAATAAATAAATAAATAAATAAATAACGCTGCTTCCAGCATCTAACTGGGGTATTCAAATGAGAAATTATGTTTTCACGTTCATAATATACTAGTCGGTAAGAAGAACCGCCGTCAAAAATTATTATGCCCCTAAGTGGGCTTCGGGACTGAGGAGGATAAACAGTTGAAGTGGTATGGTTAATTTCACCTTAGCTTATGGCCTAAGAGTCTAGGTTATGTGAAAACCCAAATAAATTGTTATTTAATCAGCTACCACACACTTTTCGTCGCTCTGTACTTAGCCTCCAATAGTTACAAAGAAGTCCGAGTTGCCAACTTGTGCCCTGAATAAAGCTGCTCTACATCTGCTACGTGATTCCTACTCTGATCGAATTCACATTTATACAGATGGCTCTTCGACTCTGTCCAGCTCTACTGGTGCGGTAGTTATTCCGTCGGCATCATTCTGCAAGAAGTGCAGATCAGCCACGTCACAACATCGACAAGGTCTGAACTTGCCGCCCTCCGTAGCGCAGTGCTTTATGTGCACAAACAATCACCAAATAATTGGGCTACATTCTGTGATTAAAAGGCAGCCATACAGTCACCTTTATCAGCTCTGCGCTGCAGCCCACATGAACAATTGGTAGCAGAGATACGATTACGCTACCATCAAGCGGTGGTCAGAAGCCACGACATTGTATTTCAGGGGCTATCTGTGCACTGCAACATCCCTGGCAAGGAATGTGCCGACAAAGCAGCCCGTGAAGCACATGACGAATATGAAAGAATCCCAATACCATTGTCAAGAACGGATGCAGCGCGGCACCTCAGCAGTCTTGCCCATACTATAACTCTAAGAAAATCGAATACACCAGAGTTGCCGGTGCCTATATGCCATGGACCCACAGATGCAATTACAACTTTTACCCGGTTTTAAACGACATGAAGAAACCTTACTCTGCCGCATCCGATTAGGAGTTTCTTTTACAAACTCCTATTCATTCCTAATTCGAATGGCGGCAATTGCCAACTGCAGCACATGTGGTGTTGAGGAAACCACCAGACATCTCTTATGTGACTGCCCCAGATACGAAGAAGAGAGGATTGCCCTTCGGACTGCTTTGAGGCACGTAGACGACAGGCCTTTAACGGTGGAGAAGATGTTGGGCCCGTGGCCTCGCGCTTCTTCTATGTACAGGGCTACAAAGGCACTGCTGCGTTTTTTGAAGTGCACAAGCCTGTATGACCGCCTGTGACGAAACTCAGCTATGAACGCTTGGCTGTAAATGTGCAAGGTGTGAACTGTTAACTTCTCACTCCTTCTCCTCTTCCAATCTCTTCTCCCCCTTCCCCAGTGCAGGGTAGCCTACCGGGCTCAGCCTTGTTAACCTCCCTGCCTTTCCCTTATAACTTTTTTTTTCTCTCTCTCTCTGTACTTAGCCCTGCTTCCAGGAGTAGAAGAGGCATCTATGTTAACGCCAGGAACAGTAAGAATGCAAAACAGCCAAGCGTAGCTCAGCTAAAATTTCAGACATACAACAAAGATGTCTTTCTCATTGTCATTGTGCTTTGTTTTGTTTCAGTAAAGTTATCCGACACATTCGCTTCGTTTGCCGCGAGCTACCTATCCGCAATAGTAAATCATTTCTTAAGGCACGAAACAGCGCCACACATCTGCATCCGTTTCGCGGCGATTTGCAGTAGACCTACGTATTTGTGGCAATTTTCACCTTGGCTAAAATATATGTGCAAGACCTACGACCGAGACAAGAGATCCTTCCCTTTTGGGAAACCTGAGGCAAAGGAATAAATTCCCTGATCTGGGACCGAAATGTGACGGCGAATTCACTTTTCGAGTTTTAAAATGCATTTGATTCTCTTAACGGTAGAAGTAAGCGGTCGTTCGCACGCTCGTTGAGCGTCCCAACGATCTACACGGTGGTTTAGCATAAGTGATGCGAATGTTCCTTTGCGATTATGAAAACGGTTTCATGTGTTAAATCTGTCGATTTTATGCAGATTGACAGTGTAATTGACGCTTTCTGGGTTACGCATCGCGATTATTACTTGTTTTTCATTTACCATAAACCTTATCTCCAATGTAAAATTTCTTACGCCAACTTGAGAGGACTCTGGGCTCGAGCTTCCGTGTACTGGTGAGAGATAGTGTGCTTGTATACGCAGAGCCTCGCTTTTCCGCGCGCCACCCGTACCGCCGTTGGCCGAGCGTCGTTACGCCGTGACAAGTGATATAAGTCGTTCGATTCGGCACAGAGAAGGCAACCTGGCGGAAACAACGCCGGTATAAGAGGATAAGATAAGAGAGGATAAGAGAGGACACTTGCGTAGGCTCCAGCGGTTGGATGGACGGATGAATGGATTAATGCTATGAGCGTCCCCTTTGAAACGGGGTGTTGGGTGGCGCCACCAAGCACTTTTTTTTATTTTGACTAATGTCCCTCCTTTATTTTTGAAAAACACAAATACGAAGAATTCCAAGCATCAATATTTTTTAACCGTTACTGGGAATTATGTTTCTGTACGTCTCCGTTGTTTGTGGTCTTCCTACTTTTCTGCCACCAAACCTCCAACCGCCTCTTACTAATCTCTATAGCGGACATCTCTATTTTAGCCCTGCTATCCCTGAACTCAAGGGCTTCAAAGAGGTCAGAGGAGCGTAGACTTGCAGCTGGGTAGATTTCTTCACATTCTAATAAAAGATGTTCCATCGTTTCTCTACCTTTACCACAGCAAGCACACACGTCTTCGTCCTTGGTGTACCTTGCTTTATAACTACGCGTTCTAGGCATCCTGATCTCGCTTCGAAAAGTAAGGAGCTTCCCATTGAGTTATCATAATTTTTTTCCTTTTTTTTTCAAAATTTCCCTTGCACCGATACTTATGATTTTAAGAGATCAGGTCGTATCAATCTTTTCCCTGCTTTTTTTTCCACCAGAACGGTACTCGTCTCTTGCTTGTCTCCACGGCTGATCAGTTCATGTTTCCTTCCACTTTAAACCCAAGCGCTTCTGGAAGTTATACATTACCTGCAGTTCTCACTGGGTGAATCCCGTCGCATTCCATAAGGATGTGCTGAGTGGTCTCTGGATCTTTACTGCAGCCTACACATTCCTCATCTAGTGCCGAATATTTGCTCCGGTATATTTTGGTCCTTAGGCAACCGGCTCGAGCGTCAAATAGCAAGGCACTGCCTTTTGTGTTATCCTACAGATTTCCCTTCCAATTTCTTTCTTCTCATTCTTGTAAATCTCCATGGTCCTTTTTGTTTCTATTCTTTGGATCCAATTCATTGTCTCTATTTCGTTCATTTTCTTTCTGATGACTCCTGGTTATCTATTCATAGTTTCAATTATCCTGTACTTGGTTGACAACTTCCTTGACCTATTCCGCCATTCTGCGTCCACGCTTTTCATCTACAGATACTTGTGCACTTTAGCTGCCCATTTATTTTCATTCATGTTCCTGAGCCTTTCTTCAAAACTACTTTTGCTCTGTGCTTCTGTGACTTCAAAAGGGGCCCAACCCATGTCACCCTGCACTGCCTCATTTGTGGTTTTACCGTGGCCTTCCAAAGCCAACCGGCCTACTGATCTTTGCTTAACTTTCAACCCCGACAAGATGATTCTAAAGCCCCTATATTGTAAAAGTACCACCATCTACTCTTTACTCCGCAATCTCCCCTCCTGAAGCACTTGTTTTTTCTTTACTTTTTGCTTGCGAAACCAAGTCGACGTTGGCGCCCCTAAAATTCCACGTTGAAACTTTCAGGCCAGGCACGCGCCGCCGCCGGCGGCGACTGCGGCTGCGCAGAGTGACTTTCAACGTGGCTCTGAGGCGGAAAAAAATACACAGAAGTGACAGCGCGCGCTATCGTCGTCCAGTCAGAGATACAAGAGAGACAAGCGGCGTTGATCAAAGGATGGCGGCACTTTTCCTGTATAGGGATTTTCGATGATTCAGCTTTGCAACGCACCTAGCGGGTGTATGGAATCTACACAGACTCAGAGATTGGGACTGGAGGAAAAGTAATCTCGAAGGCTATTTTCTGGCGATTAGAAAAATTACACGGCCTCCGAGATCGCTTTTGTGCAAGTGCTCGTCCCGGAAGCTATATTTTGATTTTTTAACGCGTTGCTTGCATGCTTCGAGTAGCTTCGTGTAAGCTGTACCGCCAGAGCTGCAAGCACACGATGCCACTGAGTGTTTATGCAGACATTTTTAATAAGCATGACTAGTGTTGGAAGAGAGGAAACTTTATTTTCAAATCATATTCCCAGTACGCAGATGCACACTTTTTTTTCGCAACGTTGAACGAACGCAAGCACAAAACGATGGACAATGCAAGACATGCCAGTACAGCTGCCATATGTTGAGAATGAATTTCACAAAAGGAATAAACAGGCGATATTATAAAAAACCTCACAAAACAGTAAAACTGCAGAAGACATCATCAGCATTAAAGAGGAAAACAATGCTCGTCTTTTTAAGCCTAACATTTCTTATTAAGTAGCAGTTTCGGGCTGCATAGCAAACAAGGAATGAAGGCTGCCCCACTAAAGTTGTCAGTAAAGCACATAGAATGCATGAGGCAAGCAACAACAGCTATCCTGTAATACATATCTATAACTCAATTTAAAAGCAACTTCTTGCCCAGATGGGATTAATGCCACCATCATAAAAACTGCAGTTCACTTATTTGGCATTCCAATCAAAACTCAGCAGTTTCAGATGTCGCAGAGCAGCAACCTGGCAGTTTTTCCAGATGTCGCACTGACAGTGCAGTTACGACAGTCATGAGTGCTGCTGCCCGGGAGATTTATTTCCACAACACACAAGTAACTATCGCTACGAAGCAAGTCCTAGCACAGTCCAGAGAAATAATATTGCCTCCTCCACCAGGTTTTGATGGAGGAGGGAACCCTTTCAGACGCCACTCTTCAGAATTATAGAAAGTGCACACTTGCAGTAAATAGTAAAAGTTTTGATTTTTTTTAGACTTTTGTCAAGTTTACAGAATGTGGGCTCCACACGAAAACTCTCTACAGGAATATCAAATATGAGAACATCAACTTTTTTGTGCATAGAAAGCTTGAAAAGCACTTATCCAGCCAGTTGAAAATTGTGCCTTGTGCATGACATTGTAAATAAAAAAGAATGAAAGAAGCGAACCCACTGCATACAGCAGCATACTGGCACCAAGCAAAAACACTAGTCTACCTTCCCACTCATTTTTCCAAAAGATTTTGCAGAAGTTATCCAAAATTGCAGCAAAATTCCAAAACTTAATGTGCATCTTTTACTTAATTACCTAATTAATTAAAAATCAAGTAATTATTAGGCGAATATTCAAGTAATTAAGTAAAAATAAGTAATTCATTACTTAATCGCAAATACTTAATGTGAAGAAATCCACGAACATCATGCGCTAAGTCAAGAACACAAAAAAGCTCTCTTTGCCGAAAAGCACAATGCAACAAATGTCAACTTACGGCTGAACTGACAAATATATAAGCAATTTGCAAAGCAATGAAGGAAAAAAGAACGTAATGAAGGCGTTCTTACCAAGCAGCAGCGAAACGGACAGACGTTCAGGCAGACGAACCCAGTGAAGATCACGGAGACGTCGCACATCTTTCACAGCGTCGCCTTGCCTGGTCACACCATGTTCATGATCACGCTATCCCGCCATCGACGCCATGATGACCTTACACATGGTCACGGCAGCCCTACTGATCGACGATTTCGAACTGTCCAATCCGGTACGATAAAGGCGGATTTAGAGCCGCACTGCGAGCCAGTGAAAGCCACATCTACAGCCACATAGACAAGTAGACGTATAGTACACTAGAAAAGTTACTACAGTAGATAACTAGTATATACGCGCGTTCCCTTGGAGACTGGGAGTGTTGCATTGCTCTCTAGCGGGCGGCATGAAGCTACGTAGCTGCGCCGCTTTTAAGCTTGAGTATCCACTCTTGTAATTCGTATGCGATTCTGGGTATACCACTTGCTTCAGTTCTTGTGCAATCGGCGAAGGCGCGTTCCCACCACGGCGTCAGTAAGCACTTCTGGCCGCTTAGGCCGAAGCAGAGGTCGCACTCTATCGCGTGCAGTGAAGCAGTATACACGCTCAACCTCGCCGCCACGCAAGAACTATCTGCAGCATCTCTGAGCATGACGGCACGCCATGCACCGGGGCTGCAAAAATCGCAATGAAAGCGGGAAAGCTGTTTACTCTCTGCCGTGCAGACGGACCGTTGTCGTCTGCAGTAGTTATTAATGTGAAAGCATCACGTGTGCCACGAGGCAGAAATGCCGACGTCGTCCGCAACGAGTGGTACCAAAAATAATTGTGACGTCATCAGCGTCTTGAGTGAAATCAGTAGTAATACAGAAGATAGCAAATGGTATGACAGCGTAATCAGTAGTAATTATGGGTAGGCTTTTGAATCAAATTGAATTAAGGTGAAGTACAGTAAAGTGAATTAAGGGAAAGTTAAGTAGGTTAGAATCGTAAATATTGGATTAAGGTTGATTAACGTGAATCACAAATTTAACTCGTAGCTACTTGGCGATGAGTTCTGAATGGTGGTGGTCTGGTGAGTTATGAACGCAAAGGAAAGAAAGCGAAGAAAGGATCGCAAGCAGGCTGTAATACTTAAGGGAAGTTATAATGCTTTCGCATTCAAAAAACGTGAGGATACTTAAGGGAAAATCAATTTTTATGTGTATGGGGCGCCTCAGGGCTATCGCTTTAAACCCCACCGCGCCTCTATCCGCCATATCAATCTTTGGAGTAAACCTTCTCTGTAATAGTGTTCAGGATCCAAGGTTAAAACCCACGGAGTTTGGCTACGTCATAGTGCACAGGTATCGCTTGAAAATCAACCATCCTTTTAGTCCTCGGCGCCAACGTCCGTCACATCCGATTACCTTCGCGTTGAAATGGCAGCCCTCGCCCCATCCGAGTTGCACCGCAAAAACTTCGGCCGCCAGCACGCTGCACTGTCATTACCTGAAGGGGCCTGCTTCGAAACGGCGCGAGGCAAGTTTTCGCCCCTTCGCCAGACACGGCGTATACTTTCTATGCGCGCTAAGAGTACCTTTTACTTTCCACTTTACCACTACACTTATCAACATCTAGGTAAATAAATGAAAATTAAATTCGGGAATTTTACGTGCCAAAACAACCATCCGTTTATGAGGCACGCCGTTTTGGCGGACTCCGGAAATTTGGACCGCCTGGGGTTCTTTAACGTCCACCTAAATCTAAGTACACGGGTGTTTTCGCATTTCGCCCCCATGGAAATGCGGCCGCCGTGGCCGGGATTCGATTCCGCGACCTCGTGCTCAGCAGCCCAACACCATAGCCACTGAGCAGCCACGGTGGATGAAATTTTCCTTCTGTATCCAAGCAGCAATAGGTGGCCGCTGCTGGTACTGCGGTACTGGCATGGTAGAAAAGGGGCGAAGGGCAGCGTCTGCATAGCTGTAAGCGCGCGGTTCGAATCGCGGATTGGGACACGGTTCAGGGAGTGGCTCAAGAGATGCAACTGCTTGTTGGAGTTCTTGGCGAAGAACTTCAGCGACCGAAGCAACATTAAACTCCTTCGTAATCTCCTCCCGCACGATGTCCCTGATTAGTTTGCGCAGCGAGGTCTCGTCTGTGACTGGCAGTATTGCGGCTCGCACTGTTAGTCAGGCGTTCATTTTGCCTTCAACGCTGCTGGAGAGCTCAATTGTTGTGGCTTCCTTAATGAATTCTTCCACTGTTGTAGGTGGGTTGCGCACAAGACCAGCGAATAGGTGTTCTTTGACGCCACACATGAGATGGCTCAGCCTCTTCGAATCAGGTACGTTGCGATCTGCAGGCGAAACAAACGAGTCATGTCCACTGCATACATGGAAACACTTTCGTTGGGCTTCTGGATGCGCAACTCAAGTAAGCGTGGTGCATTATCTCGGCGATCAGTGCTTCCGAAGGTATCCACTTGCTGACTGCAAAACTCTTCCAACGTTGTCAAATGTGCCTCGCGGTTTTGAAACCATGTCCTTGCGCTCCCTTCAAGAGCGAAGTACACGTTGGAAAGCTTCTGGTCCGGACGCTACTGATTGATTTTAGCTACGCGTTCGTACTGGTCCAGCTAGTTTTCGGTGCCTTCATACGTGTCACGGTGGAAGCGGGTGGGGACTAGAGTGTTTTGAACAGTCACCTGCGTTCAACCTGCAATCGCCATTTCCTGTGTCGGTGAGGTCGCTGACAAAGTTCCTGGCAAGAGGTCGAATTCCGGGCACGGACCTTGCAGGCGGCGGCCTGCGCGGTGTACAAGTGTCTCGGCGCATGGATGATGTCTTGTAGGGCTAGATACAGGGCTGTTCCTGGAATTGTCCGAATCACTAGGCGATTATGCGATACCCAGCACTTCCACCAGTGTCGCGGCTCAGGGGAAAGAAGAACCCGCCGTGGTGACCCGCCGTGGTTGCTCAGTGGCTATGGTGTTGGGCTGCTGAGCACGAGGTCGCGGGATCGAATCCCGGCCACGGCGGCCGCATTTCGATGGGGGCGAAATGCGAAAACACCCGTGTACTTAGATTTAGGTGCACGTTAAAGAACCCCAGGTGGCCCAAATTTCCGGAGTCCTCCACTACGGCGTGCCTCATAATCAGAACTGGTTTTGGCACGTAAAACCCCATAATTTAATTTTAACCCGCCGTGGTGGCTCAGTTAGCTAAGGCATTGCGCTGCTGAGCGCGAGGTCGCGCGATCGTATTTCGATGGAGGCGAAATGCAAAAACACCCGTGTGCTTGCGGTGTAGTGCACGTTAAAGAGCCCCAGGTGGTCAAAATTAATCCGCAGCCCTCCAGTACGGCGTGCCTCATAATCAGAACTCGTTTTGGCACGCAAAACACCAGAAAGAAGGGGAGGCTTGTGTGGAGTGCCGTATTTAATCGAGACAAGCGCTCAGTTCAGGCTTCTTCTCTAGCACTTCACTCGCACGCTCGAGGTCGTCGTCTTTGTCGTCAGCGTGGTTGGGCACAGATGAGGGCGCGGCAATATGCAGGTGTGCGGCGCTTGTGCAACACGCACAATCCAAAGTGATATCCGAGGAAGTTATACGCGTTACAGTCACTGACCCATGAATCAAGTTTCCTTTCGATGACATAGACCTCAGCCAAGTCACGCACAACTGTATCACGACTTTGTATTAAAATTCGAGTAGCTGATACTGTGGGTTCACACATGCGAGATTTACAGTAATGAGGAAGGTGTGAGCCAGTTCCATTCCTCGTGGATAGCGCTTGCTTTCGTTGGCGATGATTTATGCATTGGCCAATTTGGCCTATGTACAAGGTCCTGCGTATTTCGCTTAACGTTTTCGAAAAAGATTTTGCGCTTGCCGCTGCACTTGTCTTGCGGAAGTTTTGCGCAAGGATCGCACTTTGGAGTCTACGTCGTTCTGTGTCAGACTTACCACAGTTAATTGCCTGGTTCCAAAGAAAAAAGTGAAAAGTTGCCTCCACTTATGGGGATGAGAGCTGCTGTCACGACGGCGGCAGCATCAACTTGCGTCGCCACCTGCCGGCAGCTACAGAACACAACTGGTCAAGGAGGGTTTCCGCGCGTTGCCCGATCCTGGAAATGTCAGTCTTCTGCAAAAAATACTGATTCTCAAAGAAGACGATTGTTCACCCGAAGCAAAACTCTAACAAAGCTAAACCCTTGTCTACAAACATGCTAGCTCCATTCTCAAATGCAATGTCCTAGTTTGCCTCACTGACCAACCTCACCGCCTCGAATCACTCTTTGTTAGGAATTGGATAAAAGTAATATTCGACATAGATTACCTGCCGCTGTTCAACAAAACTCTCGCCAGCTGGAGTCACTGAGTACGTGCCACTGAGTGTACGGCAAGCGAGGGTAGAATGCTCAGCGTTTGTCGGCACAAGCACGCCCCGCTTCTCGGCTCTGAGGCCGCTCGTGGATTTTTTTGGCCCACACGTTACTGCGGTCCACTCGTTAGCCACAGGAGCGCGCCAGGGGTTGCGTGAGGCGAGACGGCATCGCCACGACGCGCGCCCGATGGCCATCTTCGCGTCGGTGCCCCACTGAGCACCAGCCCTCCGAGAGTGTGAAGATGGCAACATCTTCGCCCTCTCGTCTCCTATCTTCTTTTCCCACAATCACCGCCTCCCCGTTGGCACTGAGCCGTGCTCCCTGAAGGGCAGCAGAAGATAGCGCCAACGTCAGCATTCATAAAGGACCACTTCTCTCAGACGCGCGTGCGCATCCGTGGCGTGCGGCGTTGTTAACGCAGGCTGCTGCTGAATGCTGGCTCAGGTAGCACCTACCGCTATGGTACATTACTCGCAGCGCAGAACTCAAACGAATACTCAGCGGCGTTGAAGTGGACATTCACGCTTTCGCACTGACAACTCACAAGAAATGCTTAGCAGGAGGAGGAATAAACTTTTATTGTGGAACCAGCACTTTAAGATGGCTGGGCCTAAGCCTCCCATGTGGGGACGTCGAGGGCTTGCCTCACCGCCGCCTCACGGGCGTACTGGTTCGCCCAGGTTTGGTCGTCGAGGGCAGAGCTCCGCAGAGCCTCACGCAACCTCGACGAGAGGGTCGTGGTGTTAATGTGTGTGTACTGTGCTGGGCACTCCCACAGCATATGCGGAAGCGTAGCCGGGTGAGTGCCACAGCACCGGCAGTTGGGGGTATTGTAAACTTCAGGGAATATAAGGTGGAGGCGGGCGGGTGAAGGGTACGTATTTGTTTGTAGCAGACGCAGGGTGGTAGCCTGCGCCCGGCTGAACTTGGGGTGAGGTGGGGGGAAGGTTCGGCGACTAAGGTAAAATGCCTCAACAAGATCGTTATAAGCAGTCTGATTATCCCTGGTGTCCAACTCGTCTCCAGTGTCTCCGACGCGGTTGACTAGGCCTCGCGCAATGGAATGCGTGACCTCGTTGAAGGTTGGGGAGGTGTGGGTGTCCTCGGATTTATTTTAGATCATACAGAACACTAAGTTGTCTCCTGTGGCAGATAGCATAATTATAGTCATTCAGATGGATTTCTCAAATAAGCAGACATTACTCTCACAAGAAATATAAACGCATAGTTGACTAATTAACGAAAACCTAACATTCACCATCTTTATCTACTATTAAATCGCACATATTGGAATTCACGAATTGCAGTAGGCGAGTTCTCAGTGTGTATCCATCTTTCAAAAATTTTCAGGATGACACTAGTCTCGCGCTAATAATTCTGGATGTTGGCAACAAAATAAATTAGCGACCCAGTTAAATTCGTTGTTCAATCTATAAAACCATGCTAAAAAATACGTACACAACAGGCATTCTTACCGCCAGTGTCATGGTGCGTATTTTGAAACCGGTGCCATCTTCACTATTCTCTCCAAGTTGATATGCCTCGAAAACAAGTAGGCTACAGCTCGCATATTACAATATGTGCTGTAAATAAATAAATATACGTCTTTTGTTTTTGTTGATTAATCGATTGGTGATTTAGATTTCTCCTGCTAGTACGGTACACGTCTTCCAGTAATCCAGCGCAAAAGTTAGGATCACGTATCTATCACAGGAATCTTTTTTTAAAATTCTGTATGGTCTAAATAAATTTGTAAATTGCAAGATGTGCAATAACGCAACATAATTAGTGAATTTTTGTTAAAGCCGATTACACATTTCAATTTTTGTCTCTTCGAGTAGACCACCTCATCCACTAGAATTGTACTATCTGCTACAGGCAATTAAAAAGAATTGAATTTGTAGGCTGAAATACCCTGTATTATGTAACAAATACAAAACATTTCTTTCGCTTATTGTTGTCCTCACGAAACTGTCTCGCCCTTGCTACAGCAGACAGTCGCACAATTTTCGAAGCATGCGTTGGTACTGCTGCCCCTTATAACAGCTATTAAAAAAATTGTGACCTTGTTGACGACATGAATCGCGTAATTTCATCAAATATTGCTTCACTTTAAAAAGCCAGACGAAGCTGAAGCGTCGAACAAATGGTTTTAAGTTATTTGTTTGAGAACGCGTGGGGAAGGGGCGCATCCAAAGGGTAAATGCTAACTGCTTCCTTTGCTGATCAGCTCATGCAGGTAAATTTATTGCGCTATGTTTTGAAACAGTTTCAGCGGAAGTGACATCCGCCAACCACATCTATTTCCTAAAATGCTTGAATAAAGAGACCAAGTGTGAGGGGGAAAAACACATATATATAAAGGACGACTAAGCAGTTAGAAAAACTGCAGCGGCCGTTTGAATTAATAACGCTAGGTTTAGCACACGGCCTAATATAATTATGATCTTTGTTTGTTAACATTTTTCTTGTTTTTGTGTAAGCAATTGCAAAGGTCTCTAGGACGACTTTAGGGAATTTAGGACTATATGTGCAACACTTCGTAAAAACATTTGTATATTTATGTCCTTCCTTATTTTGTGCCCTCGCATGCATGCAACAGATATTCAAGCGAAAAGCTGTGTGGGTACTGGTAATAAATGCGTGCATAGAAAAAATTGCCCGAATCCATTGTCTGGACGCTACAGCGGCTGCCGTGAACCTGACTTTGTCTGCTGCAAAATGAACAGTAAGTGACCCTCCCTGCATTATTTTTTCAGTGTATGCTGATTTTTTTCGCTACGAACAGCACACGAATGAAGCATCAATGCAGGTTTAATACCTAAAATAAAAATTCTACAGTGCCAAAATAGGAGATGTACGCGGCGCGCGCTGAGTGCATGCATGACATAAGCTTTGCTAAAACTGTAGCGTTTTTTCCGCCTGTTCAGGAATTAGTAAATAAAACTACTTTCATGGATGTGCAAGAGGTAGAAAATATTGTTCCACCACTATAGGTCGGCAGTACGAATCCTTGTCCAAGCTAGTGCACTGTTTGCATTGATATAGCACTTTGGCGTAAAGTACTGTCACCGAATACCCATGAGACAATACAAGTAGAAGCGCATCCGCAATTCAAAGGCACACTAAGCTTCAAAAAGACATTACCTCGCCAGTACAGGAATTCGGGTCCCTGACGCAGCGTACAATCGCTGCATCGATCAGGAAAGTTGCAACGGACGGTGGCCCTCAGGCAACAGCGGTTGAGGACGGCCGATCAAAGTGCCCGTCAGACCTGTACGCACCAGATAGTCTAATAATATTTGAATTGGAATGTGCCGCTGCTGCAAATTCAACTTGCACCAGAGTTCACATTTCTTCAAGTTGGTACGGATTTGTGGAGAAATGACGGAAGCGCGACAACAAGGCCTCGCAAATCAATTCTCGCAAATCAATATTTATTGCAGAAACACGGATGTAAAGACAAGGTGTAGAAAAGGTTCAGATGCGAAACTTCTATAAGAACGCTTGGCAATGATGAAAATCAGGAAAGCGAAGACAGAAACGGGCCGATGGATTCATAGAAAAATGACAAACAGCCTATGCGCGAAAACTCAATCGCTATCACAATGATCACAATTTTAGGATATTACTCTCACTTCGCGATTATACCACTGAAATTACACTATTGCAAGATTCACCAGCATTTTAAATAAAGAAATAAATGAAATAATAGGAACGTGTTAAGTTTTCTCTGTCTCGCATTTTCCTGAACAGATAGATATACGATAGGTTTTTAGCAAATTACCTGAAGGGCACGCACCCGGCCCATTTTCCGATACGTAGATGATTACGTTGTTTTAATCGATAAAACATTCTCTGGAATACGCCTTGTCGGCTTTCTCCAAGTTTTTTTTAATCCGTTAGTGCCTCTCACAGGCTTTAACTCCCGAAGATAAGCACTTGCATTAACTTTGGGCCCCATGTGCGGTAATTTCTACCCTTGTTCATCAAGTCCACGCTTGAATTAAGAATGAGCGCACTCAAAACTAAATAATGGGATAGAATTATCTTGTGTATGGTCTACGTTTACAGCATATATACTAGGCATCTTATTCACAAGAATTTTTATCTTCGAGTACGTAGGTTTGTTGGTCTTTCGTTTTCCAAAGCGGCAATTGCGGGAGGCTCCTCAATCAACTCAAAACTGCGTTTGATTTTAAACAAAAACATCAATCTAGTAAAATAAGTTCACTGTCATCCCATACCTTCCAATAGTACCACGTGATACAAATATGTAGGCTCTCGTTTTGCTATACAAGTGATATTCAGATCACTTAATAAACTGGGTCGTGTTTGTGCCATAGTTTACAAACTAGACGAGAAGCTACATGACCCATAATAAATAAGGACTGCTTCATCAAGAGCCTGTGAAAATGTGTGACATGTGTACGTGGTGTGGTCAATCAAATGTACATGCGCTGTAGATGTGTGCACATATGTAAGACTTGGCGATGCCTAAATTAGTACCGACACATCAATCTCGACTGTTATGTGCATTGCGGTAAATGATGGTCATAAGGAAACCTATACTCCACTAAATCCTGGAAAGCCTCAAGAAAATAATATTTAGGGCACTCTGATTATTGACAGCATTTTGTATAGTATTTAAGTCCTGGAACTTTAGTTACCGCCAAAAACTACGGAAGTGAAAAATATCATGACAGTAATCTCTTAAATAAACGACTAATTGAGTAAAAGAGCAGTATGAGCGCACATTATGGACCCCATTTATAGCTGCACTCCAACAAGGCAAGCACTTGTTCACCATTGTTTGAAAACCCAATCGTGGTGTTTAGGCACATTAACACTTTGGAAAAATAACTAAAGTGTATTTAACTCAGAAAGCTGGTGATTCTTCCTATGATGGGCTTGCGGTGTCATTATAGCGCAGCGAGATGAATTCCACTCAAAGCGTCTATAATACGCCATACCTCAGTTTTTTAGTGATTTGGTGCTTCCCTAATGAATTTAGGCACCAGTGTTTCTTTTTCTGCGCATTTACTCCCTGTTTTATTATTTTTATTTTTTTGCGGACATTCCCTCGGGCGCAGTACCTTTTCTACTATTTTGGCGTCTGCTCATTCAGTACTGCTCACGTTGAAATAGGTGTTTTTTCGATTGAACTTCTAGTTGTAATTGTGCCCTTCTGATGTCTGTTTTTATATTGAATGTCCAACCACAAAAAAACTAAATTTACTTTAGCTGAGATTATGTTGTAAATGAAGAATAAACACCAATAAGTCAACTTTCGCATAGCCACAGTGCTGGTAATTGCGGAGTACTTCTTATGTAACCTTAAAGGGGCCCTAATGCAACCCTACGGCTTGTTGAAATAACCTATTCCGCGGGTACCATACGCTGCTGTGAACATCTCAGCCAAGTTTCGATATCGCAGGCGGTGCGTTGAGCTCGCAAGCAGAGCGCGAAGTTACCGTTCTCTCAAGCTCTCTCGTTTCAACAGAACCCATGATCCTCACTCTCTTCTGTGTGCTCTATTACGTAATAAAATAAATTCCGATATGTGGCTGCAATTGGTCGCTGCAATCGGCTTCCAGTGGCCACCATGGGGTGCCGCCACGAGTCCACTGGCTGCTTGCTGTGGACGCCCGCGTTTGGCTTACGTTTAGCGCTTCGTAGGCACCAAACTCGGAAGTCCTGGCGTCTACGGCAACATCCACAATGAAATATTAACTAGGCCTCACGGTGACGTTTCGAAGGCGGAGTGTTGTGCACGTACATGGCCCCGCCCCACGCCGCCGTAGCGTTCGTAGTACAAGACATCGGAGGAGGAATGGGAGCAAGCGGACGCCGTGTTTGATTGCCAATAAATCAGCTTCTGCTGAACGCATTGAAATACTTTCTGCGACAAAGTATTTCTGAAATAGCCTCATATGTCTTTCTCCACTTCGATAAAAAGTGGTTCAAGGCCCCTTTAAGCAGGACCTAAGTAGGCACTGTAGCAACACTGAAAACTTGCTAAAATACTCGTGCTGGAGTGAAGGACTTTGATGTAACATACGAACACTTTCTCACAAGATAGCATCTGCTAATCCGCACATATAGTTTTTTATACGGGGCGTATCCATTCTTGTAACTGTACCGTATGCCAAGAGGCAGGAGGCATTGATGACTTTTTGAGGTCTTGCCAAAAATGTCGAGAAGAAAGGGTCGCTCCGATTGAGAACGGGCAAATGAGTGGTCTTGCGCATGCTTGCCTTCCACGTCTTGTGTTCCCAGAAGGGTCAGTTAGAGCCCGCAAAGAAGCTTCAATTATTCCGTTTGCCGTGCTAAGAGAGGCTGGTTTGATGGGATTGTGGTGGCAAAACGCGGTAACCTTGTAAGACGTGCTAAATTGGTGCTATTTCCAGCCTCGACCACCAGGCTAAAGCCGCATGTTTCTACAACACAGTACAACCATAAGATTATGGTTACTCAATGCCGCGATGCCCGCGATGCCCCTTCATTGTTGCTGCCGTTAGGGGGAGGCGGTCTCTGTGCAAGTAGCGATGAGGTTAGAAGGGTTTTGCACGATTTTTCCTGGGGGAAAGCGCAGGAGACGATGGTATGGTATGGTATGATAAACTTTATTCAGGTCCTGAAGATCAACCCTTAGGATGACGCAGGCGGCTCCCACGTCGGGACAGTAAGGTTTAATCTTACCGCCGTGTCGTGGGCCTTCTGGACGGCCTGTACTTGATCTAAAAGCACTCCACTGTGAAGCACTCGCCGCCACCAGTATCTTTCCTTGTCGCAGTCTGTGAAAGCCACAGGACACTGCCAAAGCACATGATCCAGAGTAATGATGCCATTACACTTCTCCCATTTGATTGGTACCTCTGTTTCTGGATATAGCTTGTTAATAAAGTTTGGACTAGGATACGTTCTTGTCTGTAACAATCTCAGAGTCACCGCTTGAGCTCTATTGAGCGTAGCATGTGGCACTGAGAATTCTCTTCTGTTCATGTAGTAATGCTTCGTGACTTCATTATATGTAAGTAATCGGTCCCTGTTCTCCTCCAGCAATTTATTGGGGTCCTGGTCGCGTAGTGCACGGATAGTAAGTCCTCGTGCAGCTGCGTTAGCCACCTCGTTCAAATTCCTCCGAGATAGATCGACAGACCCCATGTGTGCAGGAAACCAGCGGATTTCGATCCCTTGGCTGTCCATCTCACCAATCAGTTGGGCAGCTCTTTTGGTTACAAAGCCTTTGGCAAAATGTCTAATAGCCATCTTAGAGTCACTGTAAATTCGCGTCCACTTATTATTCCTTAAAGCCAATGCTATCGCTACTTGTTCTGCCACTGTCGCTTCTTTAGTCATGATTGTAATAGCATCCCGAGTGAGTCCATCTGCATCTACTACTACTGTCGTAAAGGCTTTCTTTCCTCTGACCCATGCAGCATCTACAAAAGCCGCATGTTCTCTGTCCTGTTCTATCTCCTGCAGGAGAGCTTTGGCCCTTGCCTTTCTTCTTTCCAGGTTGTGCACCGGGTGCATATTTCTGGGAAAAGGAGTCGTCTTGATGATCTCTCTTATGCTATATTTTAGTTCTACTGTGTCTTCCGAATTTTCGGATTCGCTTGGGTACCACCTTAGCTCTTCGAGTATTGCTCTATCTGACCTTGTTTCGGAAAGCTTCTCTCTGTGGGCAATTTGCTGAGCTTCAGTTATTTCGGCTGGAATGATGGAATTTTAATCAATGGTGGAGGGAATATTATACATTAAAGCTTCTTGCGTTTTTCACACAATGCCTCGTGATTAAAGTGAGAGTTGGAAGAATGGCAAGATCACACTAACCCATAAGAAAGGACACGTTAAATAAATAAAGAGCATTAGGCCCAGTCGCTTGCTTTCAGTATTTTCTAAAACAGGGGTCTCAGAACTTTTTCATCAGAGGGCCTAATGGTCGACCACTTGTGGTGAAGGCCGGGCAATAAAGAAATGTATAACTATTAGTCAAAATATATTTGTAAACACAGGCAGTAGTACTGGGCGTCGCCTAAAACAATCATTCCAATTGTTCAATAAATTACTTTAAATAGTTGTGTTTACCTTCTTGCATCATGCCAGAGATGTAGCGAATTAATTATTTGAGAATTACAATTTCACTTTTACCCCCAAGTGTGCATGAATATATTAATATGAAATGTTAAATACTCATGGTAGAAAAGGAGCTTGTTTACATTTCCAGGTATCACACACATTGTTCATTTGTCACAGTCATTTTGCTTCCTCCAAGAAGATAACTACTAGACGTTGTAATGGCGCCATTCCTTACAAGCGGTGCTTTGTTTTGCTGATGCGTCGTTGCTGCAACTCCAATGTTTCAACAAGTTGGTGCTGACTTTGGGTACTCTGTTTGCTTTTCATTATTGTAGAAGCGCAGAGCAGTTGATGTAGCAATGTCAATAAGCAAATAGCGGAATACAGACGACAGAGAGCACTCGTGCTGTTTCGTCCAGCTCTCTGTCCTCACTATTGCGCTATTTTATGCTTGACAATATAATGTTTCAAGAGTTCCCTGTAGTATTGACCTATTTATTTACAATTACACTAATACATGTTACGCGATTACGCGCATGAAAAGCCACCGTACTTACGACATTTTGTTCTCTGCAACCGTAGCCATGCAGTTCTAATTGTTATATATTTCTCTATGTATTTTGAAAACAATAATTACAGTACTGGATACTTTACACTTTAGAAATACGGGCTACCTCAAGAGGTATCTTCAGGGGTGCATGAGCATTTTTTGATGGCACGCTAAGTTCCAAGTTCTAAAAGTTCGTTAAGCTCTCGCGCGGTTGATCGAAAGTGATAACCTGGTTGAAAAATTGACCATTTCTCAGCCAATGATAATTTACTCAACAGTTAATTGACTTAATCGCAAGCCTTTCATCGCAGGTTTTCATGAGGGTTTAAAAAAATAATGTGTGGATGGTTGTTAGAAGTTATTTACGAGGGAACTCCCTATTTGTACTATAACCACTTTGTATAGTTGTGATATCGAACACATTCGGCCTAAAGGCCTTAGGGAGCGCGTAAGAATCTCACAATATTTATAGAGAAGCAGAGTTCAATAGAAATGGCACATACGGCATTGACAGCGTGCTACAACACTAAAAAAGGCAAGAAGGACATGAAATTTTCTCTTGGGCTAGTTCGTTCAATATTTAACTTGGGCAGTACAAGAATACACGGAAGAAACTGCACCGTCCTATTTACGTGTCCATTATTCGTCCGTGTTTTTTCGCTCCGCCTGGTCTGTAATCAAGCGCAAAAATTGGAGAATTATCGTTATCTGGTTATCAGCGTTATCTGGCTCCGTTCGCATCGCATTTTTCTTTATAATTAGGCTTCTCTACAACACCGAACGTGAGAAAGCCAACTTACAATGACCAAGTTTACACTGAATCCCTTAAAGTCGGCTTCACTTTTAAACACAAATACATTGTTGGGAGGACATTCTTACACGAGCAATTTAAGCCATCTTATATCACAATGTGAAGGCGCTAGGACCGTTTTGTATTATTTTATTATTTTGTTCGCTGTTGCGCCGAGCCGCTCGCGTGTCCAAAGTTTAGAAAGGCTCGGTTTTCAACTTAAAACTTACAGCGCATACACCTAAGACGGACCCCAAAAGGAAGATACGACACACACTGGCTCTGACTTTCAACTTCTTTATTTCTACGTCATCAATGCATTTATAAACCCTAGGCCACACAACCGCGCAGGCGCACACATTACATTACAGAGATCTGCCAAATTATCACATAGGCAAACATAGGAAGTCAAATTCAGATGGGTGCAGGTCTTAGGTCTTTGCGATACAGCCGCCTCCGTCTTGTTGCTCTCATGATCGTTTCCTTAACTTGGTAGGTACCAAAATTGGCACAGCATGAGAGGAGTGTACGACGAACAGAAGGAATACGTCATGACAATGACCCAGCGAATAATATTAAGACGCAAAAACCACTGAAATGGGTTCGGAGATGGGCACTAAGTGAAGGAAACACTAAATGATGCTGGTAGAAGTCATAGTCATGACCATGACTCAGCAAAAATGACAATGACTCAACGAAAAAAGATTAACACTCAAAAACCACCGGAATGGGTTCGGACGTCGGCACAAAGTGAAGGAAACGCTAAAGGAGGATAGTAGAAGTCATAATCACGGGCATGGCTCAGCAAAAATGATAATTACTCAGCGAAAAAAATATAAATACTCACAAACCACTGAAATGGGCTCGGACGTGGGAACTTAATGAAGGAAACACTAAAAGATTGTGGTAGAAGTCATAGTCATGACCATGACTCAGCAAAAATGAGAATTACTAGGCGAAAAAAGATTAACACTCAAAAACCAATGGAATGGGTACGGATGTGGTACTAAGTGAGGGAAAAGGCTAAAGGTTGATGGTCGAAGTCATAGTCATGAGGATGACTGAGGCTGTCACCTTAAGGTCTCTTAGGTGAAGCTAAAGGGACTCCTGAGGACTCATTACATGAATGTCATGACATGCGCGTCATGTAGGTCATGAAAGAGCCACCTACGTCTTGGTACTCTCATGATTGTTTAGTTAACTTGGTAGGCTCCCCGCCCACTGCTTCGCATAACATCGATTCCCACAGGATGTGGGATCTGCTGCCTTTTTTTCTCGTATATTCAAACTACAATCCGACGCTATCGCGCCTGTATGTTGTGGTTAAGTCGTACTTTACGAATTTTCTGACGGATTTTACATTGAGAAATTGACTTTTTGTTCACTAACGCCTGTAGCCACGCGGACGGCCTGTGTGGTCGGTGTGGTACCGGATTATGTGATTCGGCATGATTATTTCCGCCAGACGCCGATGATTAACGCCGACGCCCGATTTTTTGCGACACGAGACCCTTAATGCTATCGCGTTAATATTGTTGTGCCATAGTACGTGCCAACTCTTCATCGAGGCGACAGGAACTCTGATTTATCCGCGTCGAATGAATTTGTCGCGGGTAATTGCAAGCAGCACCGGCCATCATCGCCACCTGTCCCTCTGGGTCCTGTCGACCAGTCGCCAAGGGGACACGACAACACAATACGACGCGGGTGCCGTCAGCGCCGCCTCGTTCGGGTTCTGTCGACGGGTCGCCAAGGAGGCACGACGACACAATACGACGCGGTTGACTTCAGCAACCGCCCCGTCAGGTTCCTGTCGACGAGGAGTCGCCGCCAAGGGGATTTAAGGAAGAACCGGCCCATTGTTAAGCCAGAGAGTCGCCACCCGCCGCCCCGTCGGTCTGGTGCGCTCTTACCAGCTCTTACTGCTTTTACTAGCTATCACCAGCTAAGGGCAGCTATTACCAGCTATTACCTGCTATTCCTGCTATATCTGTACATATTTGTACATATTGTATAAAGCTTTCGTCTCCTATTCGTCTGCTTCAAGACTCCGTCTCTCGTCCCCGACCCCGAGTCACAATAGTGGATGACAGCTTTGGGATTGACGAACCAGTATCTCAACAGCGGATGGCAAGCTGCGAGATACGAGGACCGAGGACGCCTGCTATACCGCTCGATGGCAGCTACCAGACCTACCGGCGTCAACTACTTTGGCTGGGGGAGTGCCCGATGTTTGCTTTTCATGTCGCCAGACCTCTCTAGCACAGGCAGATGTTAGGAGAGTGTTTTGTTTGTCGGTAGGCTATGATTTGAGTGTATTGTTTTTTGCTAGACTATGATTTATGCATCTACCTTCTTTAAACAGTGGATTTTAATTTGAAGTAAGAGTAAATTTAGTGGGAAAGCAACACGAGGAAGGAGATCGCGATGGAGGAATTCCAAGTTCAGGACCTCATTCAAGTTTGCATGGAGTTGGGCATTTCCGCCGGCTCCGAAAAGGCAAGGAAAGCGATTCTCGACGTGATGCGAGGAAGTGACGACCGAGGAAGCCGAAGAGGCTTAGGAAATGATTGTTGAGCGAAATCTAGAGGCAAAGGAACGCGAGAGACGTGAGAGGCGCGAGCTAGAAGGAAAGGAGCACGAAAGTCCCGATGAAAGGGCAAGGCGAGAACGCCGTCAAGAAATTCAAACACGGGCATGGCGCACAGCGCGATACCATCTCCACACCTTCAGGGCCGGCGAGAATATGGTTAAATTTCTTTCCGGCTTTGAGAGGGTGTGCGAAGAGGAGGGTGTCAAGCGGGACCTCTGGTCCAAAAGGTTGATCCTGTTGCTGCCTTGTAATCTCGCGTGTGTTTTGGAGCGCCTGCTTGATGAGGAGGATAGGGACTACGATAAGGCTAAAAAGCTTTGTTGAGTCATTTTGATGCTTTGAGTGAGGCCGACTACGAAGGCCGAGGTTGCGACAGGGCGAATCCTGTCGAAGAGAGATCGCAGGGCGAGCCGGCTAGCTCAGATGGCGTCGGATGCAGGCATGTTCTGTCAGAGGTACAGACATCTAGCGACGACCACGAGCCTAGCTTGGTCTTGCCGTCCCTAGCGATATCGTTGCGTAGAGAAGGCAGCGTACTTGCAAGTACGAGTGCCGAGACCGCGAGTTTTGTGAGCCGCGCCGAGGGCAAACGACGAAGGCGCAAGCTGAGAAAGTCGAACTTGGGCGGCGGTACGAGCCGGGTCAAGCGCGCCAACCGCCAACAAGTTGGGAAAAAGTGCAGTAGGGTGAACCCGAGGCTTAGGCTACTGCCGAGGTCTATAATAGGCGTGACGCGCGTCTGTAAAGAAAGGATATCGCGGTAATTTAGACGCCACAAATGCCGCTGGTTCTCAGCGATATCAATGAATTGTAAGCAGAGTAATGTAGTGAAGCGCCGGGTGTGCTCGAAAGCTTGCTTCAATGGCTGCTTCCTTCCTGGAGGAAAGAACGGCGACGGCCTAGCGGACAAAGGGATAGCGCGCCCGCGGGCCCGTGGATGCGCCGCTCCCCGAGTGTTTGGAGGCAGTAGTGTGAATGTCACGGCTACTATAGGTACTTCGTGCAAATCCGCTTTGTTCTGGTGTCGCGAGTCGACAACGCGTAAACCCGAGAATGGGCGACCTGCGCGAGCTCGTCTAAAGAGGTGTGTTTGCATACACCAAGTGGTTGACAACGTAGTACTTTTAGAGACGATTCTGTTATTTGTCTTTTAAAAAGTATTCATTTTCTGTGGGTTTTTTGCGATGAGGTTGAGTCGCGTGCTTAGCGTATGAAAAGATTGCGATGCCAAGGAGAGCACATTTTATGCTCTGGTCCTTTCTTTTCGCGAGATACCGACATTTTTTAGTTTGTTAATAATTTTTTAACTGTGATGCAAAGATAGAAATACTGGATGGCATATGAGATTGCTGAACGCTCAAGTAGAGAAAGCGTCAGTGTTTTCATTTGTTTGTTGTTTTTACGTATACGTAGGTTAGGCAACGGCTAAATTCTTAATTTCGATTATGACTTGGGTTTGTACTGTACGCGTTAGTTGTAAGTGTCAGTGTATAATTTTGATTCACCTTTGCTTTCGTGTCATTAGTATGAGTTTTAGTACATTTTTTGTTTGTTTTTGTTAGGACCGCTTCTGTGCTGTAAGAATGTGGTGCTCGTTTTGCCGAGTGCATTTAGACAGCACAAAGCGGCGGGCTTTTTCGGTTGGCTCTTGTGGTTATCGGATTTCGTTCCGTATTTTGCGAAGTGGCGCCCAAGCACACAGATTAGCTGCGTTCAGCCTTTGCGTCATGGCTTTCGGGGGCAAAATTAAGTCATCTTCGGCAACCTTGATATTTGCCAACCAGGGGTGCTATGCAGGATGCGCCGAGTTTCTCGTTCACCCGAGTTTTACCCGAGTTTGCTCGATGGCAGTCAGTGAACGAAGATAGCAAGGAACGTGCAATAACAGCAGGCAAAAAGAAATGTCGAGATAAGTCCGCGTATGACAACGTGAGCGCACCCTGCGCGGCACAGTGCTTCCGCGCTTCAAGCACAGAGGACTGCGCAACAAAACGCGCCAGCACCGCGTATTGTTATCAACGTACTATCGCAATTTCGCAATACCGTCACTGCCCCGCTGTCTATCTGCACACTTGCCGTGAGCCGCTTGCCACGCCTTTCTCGGGCGCGTCAAGGGCGTGCCTCCTCTTTCGAGCATTATCTTTCTATCCTCCGTCGAATGCGAACAGGGCACATGCGGTGCATTCTTGCACTTATACTTTCCCTCAATCGAATACTTTGAAATACAACAAATAAAATAACCAACATTTTACTTCTTAAAGTATCGTTTTTTTTTTTGTTTTGAATGCTGTAAATTTGTGATGACAAACGGACATATAATGAATTATTAAATTTTGTACTTTTTTGCCGCGAGTGGCGACAGTGAGGCGAAAGATTACAAGCGGATACATTCTAGAGGGTCACACGCACGAGGGAGTTAATGCGGTGAGCAGTCGCCAGGGGCGCTGCAGTGCTATGTTCGATAAAGTCAGTCTTGACAACGATCTGCCCATTCCCTGTCTAATAGGGGAATGGCAACGCAGCGCTGCGGCATGGCTGTTCACCGCAGGTGCTTCACTGCGGCGGCTATTAAGGCCGCCGCTTTACCAACTGAAACGACACTTTAGCCATAGAGACGGGAGCAACGGCTGTCGCTGCAAAATGGCTGTGCGGTATTCTGGGTCCGTAGTGACGCAGCACAATGAAAATGCACCAGTTTATCTGCGTGCGCGAAGTCTCCGCGATGCATTGCGAACACGAGCGTGCTGCCCAGCGACACAGTTCGTCGCTTGTCACCGCTTGCCCATTGAAGGTGCCTCCGTGCGCATGTGCGCAGAATTTGAGTGTGTTGTTCACTCCAATGTGCTTGCCGATTGCTTCTGCTGCTGAGCTAACAGCGATCGCAGATGGATATCGTAACGACAGCGCAGCAATCACATTTTGGTGGGTGAGGGCTCTTGTGGGCAGTTAGGAAATTAGACTTTGAACGCAGGAAGGTGTTGCAATTGTTTAGTGTGCCGTGCTTGTGATGACAAAATGCCATTGCATTGGGTGTGTTTGCGCTGACCGCTGACCATGTTTGCTGCACTATATCATTGACAGAGCAGCCATCTCAAATGACAGCTGCGATACGTTGTCGTTGGAAAACACTACGCACTGCTCAAGATCGTCGTCCACCACGGCGCATCGACGCCTTGCAAGCAGCTACAGTGACGTGCGGATAATTATTTGCTGTGCGCTACGTAGCCACAACGCAGGCAATGAACCGTGTTGTGGGGTCATCACAGCCCAAGAAGACATATGCATAAGGCAGCGAAAGCCGACGCTTTTTTTTTTTATAGTGGTGCTGAGTACATCACCGATGACAGTGCGTTGTGCGTGTTTTATTTCGCCGGTCAAGATTGTTAATGCCTCTCAGTTCCGCACCACGTCGCTGTTGTCGAAAAATAAGTTGGGCGTGGCCCAACCGTGGTGGGCGCGCACAAGAGTTACATGCCTCACTCGGGGCGTGACGTATGGTTTTGATTGACACGCGAACTCGGGCCAAACTCGTACATCGCGAAACCCCCCTCGAGTTAAACTCGGGAGCATGGCGGCGGCAGCAGCAGCCTGTGTCATCGCATCCAGCGGCGGCAAGCGTCAATATTACCATCTGGACCCGTTCAGCTTCATGACCGACGTAGAGTTTCAGCGTCGTTTTTGCCTTTCCAAAACGTCAGTGCGCGGGCTGTGTGACGAGTTAGGCGAACGCCCTTGTCTGCGGAGACTGCGTGGCGGGCATATTATGCTTTCCGAGCACAGACTGATGTGACTAGGCAGCGGAGGATAAGTTCGTGCGATCGCTTTGGCTCTCTCCGGTTTCAAGCGCTGCTCGTCCACCGCGCCCTAGCCCCAGGCCAGGTCCGGCGTCGTCATCGGAGTACTGGGGCACCTGCGAGCACCTGGGGTTCAACCCGGGCCAACCAACCTGCGTAGGCGAAGTGGTCACATTATATTTAAGACTCAGAATGGAAGCCGGGCTGCCTCCCGATGCAACAGGTGCCGAAATCAGTTTTCGCAGTTACACGGTAAAGCTGCACTGCACGGTCAGAGAGGCGAAGGACGTTACTTCGCCAACACGGACCGCCTCGGCCGTCCGAACGACCACCTCTCCAGGCGGCAAATGATTTGGCTCACGTACTGCGTGAGCAAAAGCGTAGACATATGGCTGTTGAAGGAGATGACCGGCGACTTGTTTCCTCTATAGGAGCACACCATCGCCGACAGGACGAACTACCCCCGTAAGGTCGCGAGGGACGAGCTGCTGGCGCGATCTCCACTTGGTACCCCGGGTAGATAGCGCAAATTGATGAGTGCCTTCTTCGCGGCGAGCAAAAGTATACAATCGAGGCCGCCTAATGACGGGCGACAACTTTCCGCAAGCCGCCAAAATTACGGCGGTGTTAAAGTTGGGGTCCTATGGGTCTTCGGCATGTTCTGCGCGACCAGAGGGGTGCTGCGACTTTCAAAGTCGACCGACGAAAGGCGGCGACGCTAGGCACCACTATTGCAGCCAATGTTCAACCGGGGACCATTATTCATAGTGACGAATTGGCCGCATACAAATGTATCCCAAATTTAGTGGATGCTAACGGGGCTATGCCTCAATCCGCATTGGTAGACAGTCAACCAAAGCGTGAACTTTGTGGACCCCATCACGGGCGTTCACACGCAAAAAAAAAGAAAGTTATTGTCAAAAAGTGAAGCGCTCCCTCGTCAGCGATGGGTACAGGGTAACAGCACCGATGCTGGAGTCCCACCTGGGATGCATGTGGTGGCAGTCAACATCCACGTGCGCTGCAAAGACCCTTTCGTGCGTTTGTTAGAAGCCACGGATCGCTCGGGCTAGCCACTACAAAGACTCTTTCCTGCGGTTGTTAGAAGCCATCGCTCGACGCTTGCCAGTATGGAGGTGTATCGCAAAATAAAAGAAAATAAAGCGTAGTTTTCTGACCCTTGTATGTGTGCTTTCCGGCATTCCTGTGTGCTTACACGGTAAGCGCGCGGCAAACCACTTATGCGCTAGCCGACGCTCACTTCGTCTTGTAGCTGGATGCGCGCGCTACTCGCAGCTTTTCTTTAGCGCGAGCAACGAGCGATCTGTTAAAAGCCCAGTGTGAAAACCAGGCGCACACCAATCTCTGCTCGGAAATGGGAGCGCAAGCACGTAGCAAGCCGCACCAATCCAATCTAGAGCAAAGGAGCAACGAGCGATCTGTTGGAAACCCAGTGAGAAAAGCAAGCGCACACCAATCGGTGCTCGGAAATGCTGGAGCAAGCACGTATCGAGCCGTGCCAATCGAATCCAGAAAAAAAAGAGGGGGGCGAGCGTCCCCTCGTGGCATAACGCGAAACGTATTTAAATACAAATTAGTCTAATACACATTCCGTGTACATCGTGGAAACATTAAAATGCTTACAACCCACGTTAATGTGACTAATATTATTGTACTAAATGAATTTATTTTATAACTTGCTTGTGCCTGTATTGCACTCGGTGGAACGACAAACAAGTGAAAGAAGGCACGACCATGCACTGACCGTATGATCACGTGAGCCCCAGTTTGTCGACCGCCCATATGGCAACGCCCAAGGGATAATAGCCACCCAGAGTGAATCTAGATTAACCAATGAAACTGGAGGCGTGCCGATGGACAAACTTCGTCTTGTTATCATTTGTTCTTTGATCTTGGGGTGTCGCCAGAGCTCGTGAAGATCCCGAGTTTCGCCAAACTCGGGGCATCCTGCATAGCACCCCTGCTTGCATTACAGTTAAGAATCGCTTACAAAGCAATTCTGATTTGATTATAACCCTCACGCATTGACAATTAAAGAGAAAAAAAAAGGTCCGTATTTCGAATTTCACTCTCCGATACCTGTCTCGTGTTGTTCGGGAATTTTTTGTTTTGTTTTGTTTAGCGTAGCCAGATCTCGGAAAATGCTTTGTTCGATGATGTTGGTCTGGCAGTTTGAGGAGCATTCGGAGGGTGCTTGCTTTGGCCGGAGTGGTTTGGCGTTGTTGATTCTCGGTCGTTCCAGTGGACATAATCAGGGCCGAGCAGCAGGAAAGACCACCGGTGGAAAAATCAGCAAAGCCTGTACCTCCATCGAAGACGTCGCTCAACCGGCGCATCCAATCTTCCGAGCTGCGTCGGACAGCTCGACCTCTGGATGCATTGTCTGGCGGCGGGGGTGCTGTTGTGCCATAGTACGTGCCAACACTTCATCGAGGCGAAAGGAACTCCGATTCATCCGTGTCGAATGGATTTGTCGCGGGTAATTGCAAGCAGCACCGGCCATCATCGCCACCCGTGCCTCTGGGTCCTGTTGACCAGTCGCCAAGGGGACGCGAAAACACAATACGACGCGGGTGCCGTCAGCGGCCGCTTCGTCCGGGTTCTGTCGACGAGGAGTCACCGCCAAGGGGATTTAAGGAAGAACCGGCCAATTGTTAAGCCAGAGAGTCGCCACCGGCCGCCCCGTCGGTCTGGTGCGCTCTTACCAGCTCTTACTGCTTTTACTAGCTATCACCAACTAAGGGCAGCTGTTACCAGCTATTACCTGCTATCCCTGCTATATCTGTACATATTTGTACATATTGTATAAAGCTCTCGTCTCCTCTTCGTCTGTTTCAAGACTCCATCTCTCGTCCCCGACCCCGAGTCACAATAATATGCATGAGGTTAGAGATAAAACTTAACATATTTACGAAGGCTTTAAATTTTCAACCAAGAAAGGTGGTGGCCGCTGACTACAGCGTGCGATATATAAGGCACTGTACTATCATATTGGTACTAATCAAACAAATGCAAATTGAAAAAAAGTTAACAAAATAAGCTGATTAGCAAATGACAATCACTCCAATAAATAAATAGGAAGTAGATTGATCTACAAGTAAATTAAATGGGGAATTAAATACTAACGACCTTACATCAGCACATTTGCGTGCCATACCATACAAATGACAAAGCTTGTGACTAAAGCAGAATGCCGCATAGGGCAAAAAGCAGAATGTACTACTTTTGAATGCATGGGAATTGGGTGTGTGTACCGTGCCCCTTCATCGAGCCCTGATTGTACGGATGCACTGTACACGTATATGCGGCATCACGCATCTGGTGCAAGAGTTATTCTGGTTGGGGATTTTAATCTCCCTGATTTCAACTGGGAATCGATGCAGTACCACAACACCTGCTCTGAAATCGTTTACGACCTAATGCTTTCCTTTAACTTTACGCAAATAGTGACGCAGCCTACACGTATACAGGGACGTAGCTCGAGTGTGCTTGATTTAATATTTCTCACTGATAACTTCCCGATACGTGATGCAAAGATAGAAATACTGGATGGCATATGAGATCTCAAAATAGCTTACTGTATAGCACCGATAAATGACAGTATAACGCCTACTCGCGCAGAAGAAACATTTCCAGATTTTAGTAAAGCTGATGATGTCGCAATTCTTGACTTGCTGTTCTAGGAATTCCCGTCATTTCAAGAAATAGCCTCCGACTCCACTGTTACCATTGAAATATTGTGGGATAGGTTTAAAGAACTTCTCCTTTATTGCTTGAAAAACCACATTCCGTCCAAAAAGATAGAGAAGACGAGAAAGACAAACCCATGGATCACACGTGACGTTATACATGCCAAAAGAAAAGTGAAGCGTTTGAGGAAACTTCTAAAAAACAAACGAAATATTAGTAGCAGACAGAGCCTGAGCGTAGGCATAACTGATATGAAAATTAAAATTACGGAAGCCAAGTCTATTTATTTCGCGAGAACCCTACAGAAATTCCTAAAGAGGTCCCCCACAAAATTTTGGCAATATATGAATTCCCAGGTCCGAAAAACAGCCCACGAAACGCGTGAAGAAAGTGCTAATTCCGCAAACGCATTAAATAAATACTTTCAGTCTATTTTTACCATTGATGACGGAAAGCAGCCTAACGTAGAAATTAGGGAGGAGAACGGGATCAAACCATTAGTTGTTTCTGAAGCGGGTGTCCTTATTCTGCTTTTGAACTTGGACGAAAAAAAAAGCTCCGGACCGGATAGCATAGCTAATGCGTTTTTTAAAGAGATATGCGGAATGGATATCAAAATACCTGTGCTTGCTCTTTAACCGATCACTGTCGTAGCGCACTATTCCAAAAGATTGGAAAAGCAAAAGTAATTCCTATATATAAGTCCGGAAATAAGAGCGAACCTTCCAATTATAGACCAATCTCATTAACTTGTACAGTTGGTAAACTGCTCGAACACATAATCCTAAAACACATAACGAACCACCTTGAAGAATACAATATTTTATCTCCTTTTCATCACGGTTTCCGCCAGGGCATGTCTACAGTAACTAAATTTATCGAATTGGTCCATGACATCTCCTCAAGCATCGATCATCAAAAACAAATCTATCTCATTCTCCTGGATTTTTCTAAAGCTTTTGATCGGGTCTCGCACAACAAACTTATTCTTAAACTTCAATTTACCCTCGGCAAGGGACAAATTCTTGACTGGATCGCCAACTTCCTCACAGACAGATAACAATACGTAGAACTTAATCATGTTAAATCCCTAGTCGTACCGGTGACCTAAGGTGTACCGCAGGGTAGTGTCTTCGCGCCGGTATTGTTCTTACTCTTTGTGAACGATCTGCCTACATACGTTAATGTTGGATGCAGGTTGTCTGCGGACGACTGCGTTCTGTACAAAGAAATCTATACTGATGATGACCACTTCACCTTAAATACCGCGTTAGAAGCAGTTTCAATGTGGTGCAGAGATTGGCAAATGCATATCAATGAAAGAAAGTCCGCACTGTTATCCATAAGTAGAAAAAAGCATTCATCCGACTTAAATTATACCATCAATTCAACCACCTTGTCTAATGTTAAGGAGCATAAATACCTAGGCGTCATGTTGTCACAAGACCTACGATGGGATTCTCATATTCAATACATCACATCATCTGCACTAAAGAGACTGCTTTTTTAAAAATGAATGAATGAATGAACTTTTATTTCCCTTTTTAAGAAAGGGGAGGGGCCGGGGGGGAGAGAGAGAGAGGGAGGCCTGTGTGCTCCAGTCTTAGCACCTTCTGCTGCCAGACGTCCGCCTACCAGTCGTGGTAGGCCTCCGCTACCTCCTCAGCCCACCTCAGGACTCGGTCCTGCAGGGTGGGATCGGAGCTGCGCAGGGCAGTCTCCCACAGCTCCTCGCTACTAATTAATGGTTTGAGGTGGCGGGGGGTATATTTCATGGGGCGTTTCCACATGATATGGGAAAGATCTGCTGTTTGGACAGGGCAGATGCGACACTTGGGTGTCGGGTATGTGTCGGGAAAGAATAAGTGCAAAGTGCGTGGGGTAAGAAAAGTGCGAGTTTGTAGTTGGCGCCACAACATTTCTCTCCGGCGCGTGCTCGACACAGCGAGAGGTGGATACGTTAGGCGTTGGTGTTTGTAATGTGTGCAAATTTCATGGAATGTGATGAGTGCGTCTTTATTGGTCTGTTGTTGGGAGTCATTGGCTCCTGGGGTAAGGCCCACATTTCCGTCCACTGGGTCCGTGAATCCTCGAGCAGTGGCATGAGCCATTTTGTTGCCTGGTAGTCCTTGATGTGCTGGAGTCCAGATGAGAGCGATGTAGTTTTTCGGCGGGTGAGCGACTAGTAGAGAGTGCGCGAGGTTTGTAATGTAGCCGCTACTGAAGTTCCGGATAGCAGTCTTCGAGTCATTGATGATGACATCGCAATCCGGTAGCCCCGATGCGAGTGCAATGGCGGCCTCTTCTGCGTCGCCCGCTGAGGTAGTCCTGACTGATGCTGAACGAACAGTGTTGCCCTGCTTGTCTACGACCACTAAAGCATAACGATGTTTAGTTTTATAGGCTGCGGCGTCCACGTAGTAAACTGCTTCCGCCTGTCCATAGCTGCGTTGTAGCGCCTTGGCTCGAAGTTTCCGGCGTTCGACGTGAAATTCGGGGTGCATGTTTCTGGGTAGGGGTTGGATGTGGTATTGGCCATGTATGTTCAGAGGAAGTTGATGTCGCTTGTTCTCGTTGAGTGGCGGGGCGTAGTGAAGTTGTCTCAGGATCTCACGCCCAGCTTCAGTGGTGGAGATTCTGTGATATTGCGATGATAGATGTGCTTCGGTTAATTCTTCAAAGGTATTAATTGTGGCTGTGGCCATCACCCTCTGTGTGGATGCTCTAATCGGAACACCAAGAGCGACTTTGTGTATCTTGCAGATAAAGCATTTTACAGTGTCCGCTTCCTTCCTAGAGAGTGAGAGATATGGTAGTGCAAAGGTGATTTTGCTTAGGACAAAAGCTTGGATGAGCTGAATCAGTTCCTTCTCTCGAAGCCCTCCGTGTTTATTGGAGATCCTTCCTATGAGGCGTAGCGTGTTATCTACTGTTGTTTGTAGTGCTTGCAAGGTACGCTGATTTGTTCGGTTGCTTTGAAGGTGAAGGCCTAGCACCCTTATCCTGTCTACCTGGGGTATGGAGTGCCCTTCAACTGTGAGGTTGATATTCGGGGGCGATGTCCTGAAGCGTCTCGTGGGGGGCAGAAGGAGAAGCTCTGATTTGGTGGGGGAGCACCTAAGGTTCAAGTCGTGACCTACTTGTTCGATCTGGTCAATGGCTGCTTGGAGGGTGTCTTGGATGTGCGCGTCCGAACCTCCGGTCATCCACAGCGTAATATCGTCCGCGTACAGTGAGAATCGGAGGTCGGGAATCTTCTTTAGAGCGAAAGCTAAAGGTCGCATAGCCAAATGGAAGAGGAGGGGGGAGAGTACTGCCGCTTGGGGCGTACCAGTGCTTCCTAAACGTATCTGACCTGATTGTTCGCTGCCTAATTGGAGCGTTGCAGTGCGCTTCGTCAGGAAGCTGCATATATAACGGTAGATTCGCTCTCCACAGTTTATACTGTTAAGTTCGCGTAGAATGGCCAAGTGAGACACATTATTGAAGGCTCCCTTGTGGTCGAGGCCGAGCAACGCTTTTGTGTCACGTGCGTCGCTCGGTTCAATGATATCTTGTTTGAGCCTTAGCATGACATCCTGGCAAGAAAGAGACTTGCGAAATCCAGTCATTTCCGAGGGGAACAAGCGATGATATTCGATGTATTTGGAAAGGCGTAGGTGGATTACGTGCTCCAAGATCTTCCCTATGCATGAGGTGAGAGAGATGGGACGGAAGTTATCAATGTGAATTGGCTTATTCGGCTTGGGAATGAAGATCACCTTGGCTGCTTTCCATTGTTGGGGTATCTCGCCGTCTTCGAGACAGTGGTTGTAATACTCGGTGAGTTTGCGTATGGATTGCTCATCGAGGTTGCGAAGCGTCTTATTTGTCACAGAGTCTGGACCTGGTGCCATGGTAGTTCGCACTTGGTTGAGGGCATGTCGAACCTCTGCTTCTGTGATGGGGCTGCAAAGTTCCTCATTGGGTTCACCAGTATAGTCGGGCATGGGGATTTGCGTAGAAGGGGGCATATGTTTGGAAGCCAAGTTACTGAACATTGTCGTGAGGTCCGCTGCATGTTCATGTAGCAGTTTATTGATCTGGTGGTTATTATGCGTCCTAGATGTGGTGGGGTCGAGCAGGTGCCGGAGCAATTGTCAGGTCTTTTTAGTGCTAAGATTAAAAAGACGATTGCAGCTAGCACCACCCGACACTAAGTTGCTGGCCTACAATACACTTATAAGACCCATCCTGGAATACGCAAACACTGTTTGGTTTCCGTACACAAAAAAAAAATGTCACAGTTTCGCCCTAAGGGCGAAGCAATGAATGCGATAGCAACACAGCAATGTCATACGAAGTAAGGTGAGCGGCTTTGGTAGCAATATGAATTGTAGTAAACATGAGCTGATTAAGTAAGCAGGTGTGCTGCGGCGTAAGTAGACCGACATGAATAGAGACTCGATGACCACGAGAAGGCGCGTGTGAAACGGTGGTGTTGATGAGAAGCGCTGCCCGTGGGCAGCGCGTGCGAAGGGACACACCTGTAGCGCTGCACTGCCGATCCGGGCAGCATTGCATGTGTAGCGTGCGTTGGAAAATGTGGCCCGACTATTACGAACTGAATGAACAAGCGTGGTGTGAGCGCGCACAAACAAACACGAAGAGATCACACTGAATGACAGCAGACGACTGTCAAAACGCTGGCAGCAAGCATACGCCGCAGCGGGCGAAGGTACGTGCGGTCTATCGCTTCAACGGAAACTGAGCGGCGAATGCAGGGCGCATGAAGGTCAGAGCCGTGTGGAGATAAGAGACGGTGCGAGCGAGCGACGAGCGCGGTTGTTGGCAGAGAAGTGCGCCCCCCCCCCCCCCCGCTCGCTCCGGCGCTGGCTTCCTGCGTCCTTGCTTGCGCGTGGGAGATTGAGTGCGTTCGCTCTCCGTGATAGCGCGCGTCCCCGCACGCTTCCGCTCGGGCATACGGCGCGCGGCGAAGATTTTATCTATAGGGAACCTCACGGCGACGACGACGGGGACGACGACGGCCGAAATCCGGTTGAAGTGTCTATATAATTGCTATCGCAATAAAAAAAAACTAACCGAAAAGCTCGAAGGAGTTCAAAGAAAAGCGCTTAGGGTCATCTTTAACAAATTTAACCGAACAGATTCGCCAACAGAACTAGTTAAGAAGGCCGGATTACTAACCATAAAAAATGGGGCGGAATTGGCGCGCTTAAAGATAATGTACCAACTGTTACACAACCACCTAAATGTACACAAGTCCTGTTATATTAAGCAATCCGAAGTAGAGATGGGTAAAACGGCTCACTTCAGTGAGCGGCTCGGAACGGCTCAGCTCACTGAAATGAACCGGTTCATTTGAACGGCTCACCGGTTCACTCAAACGTGTAACCGGTGTTATGCATATTCTATAGTTATCTGGCTTTGAAAAAAAAAAGATAGATGCATAATTTAATAACCGTGTTATTGGTATTTTCACTATGTATAGAGAATATTTTTACATATATTAAAAGCGTGAATTTTTAGTTGTAATGAAACTTTATTTTCTGATATTCGGGATAAAATGCTTATGATACTGTGACAGGCAGAATGCGACGTACCTTTTTCAGAAAAAAAATATGTAACTTCATCGTCATTACAGAAGCTTGTCTGTTTTTGTGGTACGTTAAAATCAACTTTTGTCAAAATAAAAACACAAAATGATTGTACATTATGTTTCAACTTTATTCATTTATTCACATACGTACGTTCAGTATAATATGAGTAAGCTGTAACGCCATGCAAAATGAATGTAGAAATCATTTCTTGAAGTAATATAAAAGAATCATACGGAAGATCCACAAAACTGCCGCACGTACCTTTCGTTTTTTTTTCTCTTGAGTGCACGCGCGATACTGGTGATCATGCCATCAAACGCCAGGACAAAAAAAAAAGAAAAAAAAGAAATGAAGTTCTATTACAACTCAACAGATCATTGGTATCGTTTTAATGACGTGCTAATGATACACGCTCAGAATATGCACTGAAGTGGATGTCATAGGCGACATTTTCATGACTACACTAATTAGCACAAATGAAGACCAGGACGTAAACTGTACGTTGACCTCTTGTCTTTAAAGACACGGAAGACCATCTTCGAAGTGTTATTGGACCAGTGCACGATTTGCAATCGGTGAGAGTCGTGAGACATCGTTCGAACAGCAGCAGGCAACGAACGGTACCATCCTTTGCCAATTAAGATTTCTTTACTTCTCCCCTCGGTGGCATCAGGTGCCACACCATAGGACGCACAAAAAACCAAAGGGACTGCTGCTCACACCACACACTGCGAGCCAGTACCAGTAGCGCGAGTATGCCCACACCGGCCACCATTCGTCGGTCAGAAATAGAAACCTAGAAACCCAGCAGAAGACCCAGCTCTGACGGAACGGTTCGGCACGGCTCATTCAAGGAGAGCGAACCGGCTTCCTCACTCCGAAAGAAACGCCACTCACTTACTGAACCACTGCTCAATCGCTCTTCAAAAGAGCGGCTCAAAAGATCCGGCTCGTTTCTGAGCGCTTTCTAGAAACGGTTCCTCACGCTCACTGAACGAGAGAGAGCCCAGCCGGCTTCCTCTCTCCGAAAGAACCGCCGCTCACTTACTGAACCACAGCTCCCTCGCTCTTCAAAAGAGCGGCGCGCTCGTGAGCGCTCAGGAGCGAGCCGGATCTCTTGAAGAGCGAGGGAGCCGTGGCGAAAAGGGCGGCTCGCTCCTGAGCGCTCAGGAGCGAGCCGGATCTTTTTGAAGAGCGAGGGAGCCGTGGCGAAAAGAGCGGCTCGCTCCTGAGCGCTCAGGAGCGAGCCGGATCTTTTGAGCCGCTCTTTTGAAGAGCGAGGGAGCCGTGGTTCAGTAAGTGAGCGGCGGTTCTTTCGTTCTTCAGCCGAAGGCGAGGGGGTGAAGGCGACTCTTGGGAGGAAGGGTGGGAGGGCAGTTGCTTTCTCGTACCGCTAATAGATGGCGTGGAAGTCGCACCCAGCAGAAGACACGGCTTTGACGGAACGCATTGGCACGGCTCTCTGAACGCGAGAGAACCGGCTCCCTTTCTCCAAAGAACCGCCGCTCATTTTTACTGAACCGCCGCTCATTCGCTCTTTAAACAGAGCCGCTCACAAGATCCGGCTCGCTCCAGAGCTTCCCATCTCTAATCCGAAGCAAGAACTACCCGCCAGAAATGCTTTCACACACTTGCTTCTTACAGATTCCACGCAGATGCCCTCAAATTCTCGTTTTTTCCCCTGGCGATCAGAGAATGGAAAAACCTGACCCCCTCCATTGCCAGTAGCACATCCTTAGCCCATTTCTCTGAACTAATCGAAAGCGATTTGCTAGCCTCACAATTTTAGAACAGTTTCATATTGCTGCCTTTGTTCTCATTTAACTCAAGTGCCAATGCCATTTTCTTTGTACAATTTACCTTTGTAGAATTTGCGGTGTAGCTTGCTTCTGTAGATTGGACGACGTCTAGTTGTACCATGTTTGTTTGTTGTTGTTGTTGTTTTGCCTTGTACTAAATCCCTGTCTCCTTTGCCCTCCTGTTATAATCCCTATTGGGATTGACAGTATGTATAAATAAATAAAAAATTGCGTCCCTGACCACGCAGTCGGCCACCCTGACCGCGCAGTCAGGGTGGCCTTTTACGGGCAAAACTATTGCAAATGCCTTACTGTCGCATAAATCCCATTGGAACCAAGGAACGCTCGCTCCTAGTCAATTTCCTCCAAAGATGATGGCCTGAAGCGCACCGCCGCTTTCGCGTGCGCCCAATATTGGAGGTCACGTGATCGACATCGCGTTTCCCCAGATCTGGGTTAGATGATAGCGTCCGTGGATTCCTGCGCGTGTGCGCGGACGAGTGCGCACCTGGCCTGCTAACCATCTGCAAGAAGTTATCTGCTACGGGCACTACTAGGACAAATGCTAGCATGCAAGGGTGAGGCGAAGAGGCTACGGACTTCATGCTTGCTATGTTCCCCCGCGCATAGCGTTGAAGGCTACGTAATCTGGAGTTTGAATACGTGGCTTAGTACGGTGAAGTGAGCAACAGCTAAAGTTGTTCTCTTCGGACAACCACGCGCTTCCCGCTTCAAGCTCTCCGCATCAAGCCAGCTTTGTGACGAGTGGTCCCGGTCGTCGGGCAAGATATCCTCTTTCTTGTTTGTGCGCCCCGCACGCCACGGTTTTCTAGTTACTATAGCAATGTTGAGTAAAAATTATATTTTCAATAAAACTATGAACATTACCTCGTTGATTTTTCTGACACTTTGCTCTAGGTATCCCTGCTTGCCTTTTGGGGAAAACGGCAATATGTCTTCATATACTTCATACTCGATGGTGCAAATAAATGTTTTCTCTCTCTCTCTTTCTCTCTCAAAAATGCGCACTTGTCTAAGGCAAAAACTTTATTTTCAACAACAACAAGCAAATTTCAACACATCGGACATATAACAACACAGCAAGAATAGAATGTGATATTTATTCACAATATCTGGAATTTTTAAGGGACAACCGATGTTGTCCCTTAAAAATTGAACTAAGAATTAGAGCATGCCCTGAATGATCGTGTAGAGGTTCTGGCCTATAAATGCGTGTAAAGGTGCTGTGTCGAGCGTGCTTTTTTTTATCTTTACAGGAACCTCAAGACCATGCAGCCGTCCACCATGCTCACCATACCAGCCAAAGGTCGAGAACTAAAAACAGGAGCTACTGCAGCATGTTCACAACGCTTCTGACCGTTCGATATGCTAATTAAAGCATATGTCGAAAGATATGAGACAATTTGCTTGAAATATTGTTTGAACATCATTCGCACTTCCACGTGCTTGAAAGTAGCGATAACACATGTGGCTTTCAAACGCCGATCCCATTGCCTAAACGATCACTGACGAGAGCATCAAATAGTTGTAACAGCGAAACGGCGTCTAAATTCCCATTGGCTGCGACGTCACGGGCACGCTTCGATGGAACACAGCAGGCGAAAGGGGGCGCCAGCTGGTGTGCCCGGTGTTGCGTGAGGGGAGAGGGCATCGCCTTGACACCACGTCAACGTTTCTCTCGGAAGCCTGTGTTACGCGCGCGTTGCTTGTCCGCGCAAGCTCTCACCTGCGTTCAAACTCAGCCTCGGCAGACGCTATAAAGAAACTTATTTATAAAAACGTCGCAGTTTTGCCCTAAAGGCGAAGCATCAATGGCTATAGTAAATGAGTGGACAGCTCATTTCTAGTTTTATCACGCTCAAGTAAAGATGATAGTTTTATTGGCAGTAGAAACTCGTAAACCTAGGCGTACTAAGTAAATTAGCAAGCATGGTGTCATGCCCGCACATGCGAACACGAGCACATTGCACTCGATGGCCACGGAAGCTCGCTGTCAAAACGCTGCGGTTAGGCAGCGCGGCAGCAGCAGCGAGCGAATCGACTGTCGTGCTGCACTCGCATCAACGCGAATTAAGGCGCGGAAACACAGCGCAGGGCGAACTCTGTCCCCGATGCAGATGGCTTTCAAGATACAGCACGCGGCGGCGCGGGCTGCACAGAGTAGAACGCGCCCACCCACCTTCCGTACCGTCCCTACCCTCTTCCCGGAGCCTTGCGGCCCGGTCGGGGGCCGCCCGGAGTCAGGTAACGCAGCATGATGTGACGGATCGAAGTGCACCGGCCTTGTGCTATCTAGGAGGCGTTGGCCAAGTGTCTCAATGCACTCGCTTGCCCGTGAGGAGTTCGCAACTCGGAGAACCGCTCGACGGCGTTGTATTGGATACTAAAGCCTTCGCATTCACGACTCATAAGAAGTGCGTAGGTGTCCTGGGATTTTATATGCCTTTGTCATGGCTATAGCGTGTGTACCTTGGGAACTTGTAAAGCTGTCGTGAGTGAATAGGAAGTAAAAATTATAGGGTTTTACGTGTCAAAATTACGACCTGATTATGAGGCACACCGTAGTGCGGGACTACGGAATAATTTGGACCACATGGGTTTCTTTAACTTGCACCTAAATATAAGTACACGGGTGTTTTCGCATTTCGATGGGGGCGCATTTTCATCATGGTTGCGAGTCGGCCTAGTTGGAACAGATTCATTTTCTTAAATTTTTGTGCGCAAACAAACAGGGACGAAGAAAAGGAGAACCACATGGGGTTCTTCATCCTTGTGTTCTCCTTTTCTTTGTCCCTCTTTGTTTGCGCACAAAAATTTAAGAACACCATCATGGTGTTTTCGCACAAATCAAGGAACTGCCAAGAAAGAAAAGAAAGTAAACTTTCATCCGGAGACGGGATTCCAACCCGCGTACCCCCGGTCCTAAAGCGAGTGTCGTAACCACTAGGCTATAAAGCCATTCTTTTTTCTTTCATGGTATTTATTACGAATATACAACGCACATGCGTAAGATGTTTTCATAGCGGCCAAAACAGTCTTAGCCCCGTCTGCAAGCACAAAAACGACACTTCACAGGACAAAAAGCAGTTCTCTAAGATGGAGGCAAAATGATGCACTGCATCAACAACGGATACCATAAAAAAAGTCATGCAAGAATCTTCGACGTGAACAGCTTTTTTTCCCGCTGATGTCAACGGATCGATCAAATGCAACGAATCTGCAAGCTAGAGTTTGAAGACGTCCTGATGACCGCTTGAAAAGCCAAGTTTACAGTAATGTAGATGTAGAGCAGCGTCCGTATAAAATTTGACACCGGAAACACGAGCGGGCGCATCACTGAAAGTAGCCGATTCATTACTGCAACTGAAAAACATACCGCCGTTACCGCTCGCTGAAGTGACACATGACCTAACGGATGGCTCATCGGCATGACCTTCGCCATCTCAGAGGTGACGCAACGAGCCCTCTACCCGTGTGAGATTCTCAGACCATCGCGTGCTCTGATTGGCCTCCGTTCTCCAGGCATGGTCACGTGAGGCAGCCGGAGCGTCCTCCGGCCGCAGCTGCCAACGGCGCGGTGAAAAACCACGAACGCGCAGTGTTGCCAGGTTTGGCTATATATAGCCAAATTGGGCTACGGGAAAAATTTTTTGGCGTCGACTTGGACGAGTTGGCTATGTGGCTATATTTGGGCTACTGAAAATATGTCACTTGGCTGCGTTTGGGCTATAAGTGGCGCCCTAATCCACGCTCCAGAGGTGGCTCTGATCGGGTAGAAGCAAATCTCGAAGGCTGTGTTGTAGCTGGCTGAGCCGGCCGCGTGGCTGCGCGTGCGTGAGTGCGCGAAATGACCCCCGCCCCCCGCCTTTCCTTCCGTCTCTGCGCTGTTGTCTGAGCCGGTGGCTTTGATCCTTGATGCACTTGAATTTACACCCTGCTCGGCCGTTACACTGTAAGCAAAAATTAGCCCAGATGGGAGTTTTATCGGCTCATCAACCTAAAATCCTCCCATGCCCTAATCATTTACTCCGTCATAGCGGTGTAAAGACGGCACATGTCGTCATTATGCTCCCGTTGCTAAGTGACGGAGTATAAAAACGACATGACCTGATTATACTCCCCACGGAGTTTCAGGTCACGTGGTTAGAAACTCCCCATGGGAGTGTTTGGGCGGACAGTTGAATAATTTGATTGTGGATTGCTTTGATGAGTAATGCTAAAATTGTGTACGTACCATGGTCATATCTGTTTTATTACGCTTTCGTTCACGCAGCAGTATACGCGCCTCTTTCACTTCGGCCGAAGCTCCTGCTGCTGTAGCACGCCAGGAATCGCCACGTTTTATCATCTTTATATATTACTGCCTGATGCTACAAGCAAATATAGTTGCACGGATCCTATAGATGAGCCCACGTATTCTCGAAAACGCGACACTTGGCGACATAATAAGTGTGTATGTATGATTGGTAATCACGATTTTGTGCTCGGTGCGTCTTGCGTCTGCCGCCGAAAGTCGCCCGTGTGTTGCGGTGGAGCGCGTCTTCTCCTCGGTCGAGAGCACCTCGATGTGTCAGGATGTGTTGAGCCCACGTATTCTCGAAAACACGACACTTGGCGACATAATAAGTGTGTATGTATGATTGGTAATCACGATTTTGTGCTCGGTGCGTCTTGCGTCTGCCGCCGAAAGTCGCCCGTGTGTTGCGGTGGAGCGCGTCTTCTCCTCGGTCGAGAGCACCTCGATGTGTCAGGATGTGTTTTGCTACAACCGTGCGCCATTCCGTCGAGTGGCCGTGGTTTTGCATGTCCATTGCCGCTTCAACTCGAAACGAGAGCTGGTACTCCTTCTGTGGGTTGTACGCTTGAAAATACGCAAAACTTTTCGATACGGTGTCCCAGGAAACGCTAATGCGACAAGATTTCGTGTGGCAGTGCAAGGCGTGGTGTTTGGGCTGTATAATGCGCGGCTGCTCAATCTCCGAAATCAGGCCGTTTGTGCAATGGAAGCAAAACAAGTCGTGGTACAACTGCCGGCAGCAGTTCACAAACTGCGAGCTCGCCGTAACAACGATGTTTACTAATCGAAGCAGACGACATCCTCGTTGCGTCGCCTGCAGCCGTCGCTCGTATGCGGTTTCACTGACAAGTAATAGATTTGAGCAACAGCGATCTCCGTCGCGTTTCGGAGACAACTGCTTTGCGCCCGATTTACCGTGCAACGCGTCGGAGTCAGATTTCCACTCTGCATGCACTATCGGAATACTTCGTATTCGCAGCCAAGCTGCTGCAAACAAACGTCAGTGCTCGGCGCTTCTTCGTTTTACACAAACGATGTTACTAAAGGTATATCAACGTGAGCGGTAAACATCCCGCAATGGAATGCCGGCCCATGCAGCCGTTGATATCGCTGGGAGCCACTAGGCCTAGAACGTTGACCCGCGGCCGACGGCGCATTGCAATCCAGCCGCAGCTCGATCGTAATGAAGCACCTATATTCGTCAACACAATTAACGTCTGTACAGTTTTGTCGCGTCTAAATGGAAATGCAATTGGTTTTCTTGACATCATTGGCAGCGAAGAGCAAACACGTACGCAAGCTAGGCGAACCACCGCGACACACGATCGCTGCATGTGCCGCCCGCCTACGAGCAGTCAACTCGTATCGCGGATCTAGAGTTGTGACCAAATTATTTAAAGTCGTGCGTCAGCGACAGGCGGGCCAATTTTGAAACGCTGTGCCCTTTCGGATTTCGCTACTTTTAAAGGTCGAGGTGGTACTTAAGAGCAGTCTGGTTAATAGTACAAGCTTACTGTGCATGACATAAATAACCTGAACCAACATATTTAACCAGAACTAAACACACCTAATCACGTAACTAAAGCCAGAGCTGAGGAATAGTGTAACCTAGAATCTCATGTTACCAAAGTAATATGCTATGCTGAATGAAATATTTATAAACTAACGCCAAGGTAAACTGACCTAATCGAACATAACGTAGAAAACAACGGCTAATGGCATCACCTTTACACATGTCAAAGGTGGGCCAATAAGATCCACCCTGGCTTATGGAACACGCTAAACTACCAAAACTCCCTCAAAATATAAGCTGCTATACTGTACCTAACACAACCATGTGTGGCGCATTGGCCCATGTTATCACTATTCATTCATCTCTACAATACTGATCAATTATATATAGAATGATTTCATTAAATTCTGAAACGCTGTGCCCTTTCGGAGCTCGCTACTTTTAAAGGTCGAGGTGGTCCTTAAGATCAGTCTGGTTAATACAGGCTTACTGTGCATGACATAAATAACCTGAACCAACATATTTAACCAGAACTAAACACACCTAATCATGTAACTAAAGCCAGAGCTGAGGGATAGTGTAACCTAGAATCTTACGTTACCAAAGTAATATGCTATGCTGAATGAAATATCTATAAACTAACGCCAAGGTAAACTGACCTAATCGAACATAACCTAGAAAAAGAAGGCTAAGCTTTAATGGCATCACCTTTACACATGTCAAAGGTGGGCCAATAAGATCCACCCTCGCTTATGAAACATGCTAACCTACCAAAACTCCTTCAAAATATCAGCTGCTATACCGTACCTAACTCAACCATGTGTGGGGCATTGGCCATGTTATCACTATTCATTCATCTCTACAATACTGATCAATTATAAATAAGAATGATTTCATTAAGTTTTGAAACGCTGCGCCCTTTGGAGCTCACTACTCTTAAAGGTCGAGGTGGTCCTTAAGAGCAGTCTGGTTAATAGTACAAGCTTACTGTGCATGACATAAATAACCTGAACCAACATATTTAACCAGAACTAAAAACACCTAATCACGTAACTAAAGCCAGAGCTGAGGAATAGCGTAACCTAGAATCTCATGTTACCAAAGTAATATGCTATGCTGAATGAAATATTTATAAACTAACGCCAAGGTAAACTGACCTAATCGAACATAACGTAGAAAACAACGGCTAATGGCATCACCTTTACACATGTCAAAGGTGGGCCAATAAGATCCACCCTGGCTTATGGAACACGCTAAACTACCAAAACTCCCTCAAAATATAAGCTGCTATACTGTACCTAACACAACCATGTGTGGGGCATTGGCCATGTTATCACTATTCATTCATCTCTACAATACTGATCAATTATAAATAAGAATGATTTCATTAAATTCTGAAACGCTGCCCTCTTTGGAGCTCGCTACTCTTAAAGGCCGAGGTGGTCCTTAAGAGCAGTCTGGTTATTACAACCTTACTGTGCATGACATAAATAACCTGAACCAACATATTTACCCAGAACGAAACACACCTAATCACATAACTAAAGCCAGAGCTGAGGAAAAGTGTAACCTAGAATCTCACGTTACCAAAGTAATATGCTATGCTGAATGAAATATCTATAAGCTAACGCCAAGGTAAACTGGCCTAATTGAACACAACGTAGAAAACGAAGGCTAAGCTTTAATGGCATCACCTTTACACATGTCAAAGATGGGCCAATAAGATCCACCCTCGCTTATGGAACATGCTAACCTACCAAAACTCCTTCAAAATATAAGCTGCTATACTGTACCTAACACAACCATGTGTGGGGCATTGGCCATGTTATCACTATCCATTCATCTCTACAATACTGATTAATTATATATAAGAATGATTTCATTAAATTTTGAAATGCTGTGCCCTTTCGGAGCTCGCTACTTTTAAAGGTCGAGGTGGTCCTTAAGATCAGTCTGGTTAATAAAGGCTTACTGTGCATGACATAAATAACCTGAACCAACATATTTAACCAGAACTAAACACACCTAATCATGTAACTAAAGCCAGAGCTGAGGATAGTGTAACCTAGAATCTTACGTTACCAAAGTAATATGCTATGCTGAATGAAATATCTATAAACTAACGCCAAGGTAAACTGACCTAATTGAACATAACGTAGAAAACGAAGGCTAAGCTTTAATGGCACCACCTTTAGACATGTCAAAGGTGGGCCAATAAGATCCACCCTCGCTTATGGAACATGCTAACCTACCAAAACTCCTTCAAAATAGAAGCTGCTATACTGCATCTAACACAACCATGTGTGGCGCATTGGCCATGTTAACACTATACATTCATCTCTACAACACTGATTAATTATATATAAGAATGATTTCATTAAATGTGCTAGTCATATTCCCAAGTCTGTGTGAATCAGTCACTTGTGAAATTAGGAGACCTAACATTTTCTGTGAAGTATGGCTGAGGTCGCTGCATGAGCCAAGCAAGGGTACCAGAAATCATTTCTAAGTCCCATCAGATGAGGAGATGCAAGCCTGCAGTTGTCTTCATTACTGTCTGTTTATTCAATATCTTTACATCTCACTTATTGTACAAGGTAAAAGCGGTATTGCAGCTATCAGAAAACTGATTCAACATCAACTATGTATTTTGCATATATATTTCTCTTGTAGTGCACATCTTTCTTCAGAAATTGCTATATGAATGTCGGCAGTAGAAGCAATACCAAGGTAGACCATTCTTATTGCAGCTTTTTAGAAAAAAATTTGAATATGAAGTATATTGCAAGCAATGTTCGTCTGTTTGTTGTAACATATCAAGATAAGCTTTTGCACAACCTGCTGTGACTTATTGATTCACGCTGTAGGATTCAGGATTCATGCTGTAGGCAGAAGCACTCTCCACCACTTGTAAAGGCGTTTATTAGGCACCAGCCTTTTGGACTGACCGTTAGTTCAAGGCCCGAGCTCTCAACACGAGCGGTGTTTCTCGAGGAAAGCGCAGGAGGGATCGACCCACTAGAAAGGGCTGGAAAGCATGACCCACTATGGCGTTCGTATCCTTCGCTACAAAGTATTTATAAATCTGTTCCAAATAAGCTGCCTTTGCCAGTGGCATCCAACCGGATGTGAACACTTGTTGACAGTGGGTCCTGGTATTTTTTATTTATATCATAAAAAGTTTGTCTTTCATGTTGTTTTTTGTGTGTTTTCTGATACTTTAAGTGAATACAGCAAATGCTGGAAGTGGTATTTGCAAAGATTGCAAGAGAAACTATGATAGCAGATTGGACAGTAACCACCATTTCTACATTAGCTATTTATTTCTTCACTCAGAAAGTCCAAGCTGATTACATCCATCGAAAGAGAATAAAACCAAAGTTTGTGCAAGACACACAGTCCTTACATGTAATGGTAAGGACTGCATTTGAAGTGTAAACCTGTAGCCCCCACATACCAGGAAAAAAAGGTACACAAGGGATTACAAAAACACAACTAGGTTGTACATAACAGAAAATTTACCTGCACATGTCCATCTGGGCCAAGACAATTAAATAAATATGTGGAAGTGCAGAGACATGGCTGCAATCAAGTAGGCACAGCCAAAATGCTGGTAACGTAAAAAAAAATTCTGCAGACTTCTGCACTGTGGGATTAATGTTATGCAAAAAATTTTGAAAGTTACTAGCTATTCAGCATTGTTTGGGATTCTTCAAAGCATTACTATGGACCAACACGTTTGAGTAAGGTGAGCAGTTATGTGCATACGACAAAAGCGCATGTGTGATGGCAGCAACAAGATGACTATTACACTGATGACAATCATACGATGGCATGGTTTTTGCTATGGCAGCTCGACATGCTGATTGTTGGCTTCTTCATAGGTACTGAACAGGCATAAGCGAGAAAAATACTGATTGTGATGACATCTGCGACTAAGTGCTTTACAATCATACAAACCTATGTCTATGTCATGGAAATGACAGACATGCGAGACTGTGGTGAAACTGTGGTGATAGAAATAGACTGTGGTGAAATGACAATGGCAATTGTACTTCAACAAATAAATCTTAAAACATGATCGAATTGAGTCAATGGTGCGGTACAAGGTTCCAGAGCTTTTATGTAACATATATGAGGAAAGGACAGGGTAGTGTGGGCCAATCCCAAAGCTGATGCAGTCTAACACTATGTCTCAAAGCACTAGCTGTCACGAGGGAGGAAGGTGAGGGCAGCAGGGAAATATTTTGCAAGGACAGCAGCAATTGAGAAATATTGTAAGCGTTCCTAGCATGTTATGTATTATTGCACCCATGCATGCACTTATTACATATTTAAATGTGTACATATTTATTGTTTTTCACAATATTTTTCAATATATGTCCATGCCTTTTCTTTCTTTCGCCCAATTTTGTTCCCATAGATATTCAATTCAGCGCTGCTGAGAGTGCGTGCAGATCCAATGCACATCTTGAAAACAGTATGATGCGAAGCTTTGTTTATTGGCGCTGCCTATTTGATGCTATACAAAGACTGGTTTGGTTTGATGAGTTTTATGTAGGAATTGTAGTAGAACATGCCCATTCTGGAAGCTTGGCCAAGAACGAGCAGACCCACTGGCACATACGGAGCATATAAATAAAAGAATTCCTTAAATGAATTTCTTCAATCCATTAACAGATTGATGTGCTTTAAAAATGCCTCTGATCCGACATTACATCTGCAGGTTTGATGTAGAAAGTTACGTTTTGTTATGCAGAACAGGGGAAGACATGCTTGTTCAGTATAAAACTGCAATAAAAGCCCATTCTCTGGTAATTGCATTTCGCACCTGGTAGCACCTATTTTCTAAGTAAATATCCACAAACTGACAAACTGCAAAGTCAGGGAAACAGCCTAAGAAAGTACAACATACTGAGATTATACTAAAAAGATTGATTCCACAAATAAACAAAAAGAGAAAGTTTTTGTGACAGTACCAATCACTGCAGTTGTATCAATATATATGTTGTACGTGATGTCAGGTCATGTGCCCACCATTACCGAGCACATATATCATGAGGGGATTGCAGCGCCAGTACGGCTTGAAATAAATTCAACTTTGAAAACATCAATGATTTTCAATTGTCACAGTGGACTGTGTTGCGGTGTCACTGAGTGGGGATGCAGTGTTTACAGAAAGCATGTCTGCTAGTTCTGCGTCAACTAACGAATTGTAAGGTTCATATTTATCGTTGTTCTTTTCCATAAATAACTTGCAAGTGGCTGTAACCGGAGCTCAACAGCTGCTAACAAAGCTTGTGGAGAAAATAATTATTGCTAGCTTTGCACCAGCCAACAACACGACAACCTCACAAGATTCACCTGATGAAGCACCTGTAGAGAAGAAACAACATTCTTTGCTGCCCCCAATTTACTGCACCTAAAATTCTCTGCATCCATGACTGAACATGCTTGGTGCCCATTTGGGGTTTGTTTCATCAAAGAGCTTGGTAGGTTTCCATGAAAAGAAAGGCACGTTTGCTACGATCAACTTGGTGCTTCAGCTTTGGACATAAATCAGCCTCTGCAAGATGCAGTGTGCAGTTATCAACTCCGCGGTGGCACACTGAGCACAGAGATGGGTCACTGCAAACATAACATGCCTGTTATGAAATGACGGCCGCATAGATAAATATTGTTTGGTGTTTTCAATTCCTTTTTGTTGATCCACACAAGCCTCTCCACTTCTCGGACCTCACCTTCGGGCAGTCCCACCGTGGTTTGTTATCACCATAGGCAAGCAAGACATTCTTGGGCTTGGTCCCTTTCTATTTGACATGAATTTATGGGGGTGATATGTGGGGGGCAACCTAGATTTGGGGTGATATAGGGAGAGGAGGGGGAGGAGGGGCAACCTAAATGTGGGGGTGATATGAGGGTGGGCCACCCTAAATTTAGTGCAGCAAGCACATGCGTGATCGGCAGGAACTCCATAAATGCAGTAAGGGATGCGGTTTTACTGAAATGTTTCTGCCGAAATACGAGATTACTACCAACGAACAATATATATATATATATATACATCGACTATTAGTAAAACCTTCAAATGAAATAAAGTAGTAGCCCCCGCCCCCTTGGAAGACACCGAACCTCAGATATGTTTCGAAGTATGTTTCGATATGTTTCCACACGCATACTACGTGTGGACACCTGTCCGCCACCGTGGGCTCTCGGAGAAATTACTGCGACGATACATCGGCCCATACGAGATTGTGCGTCGCCTTAGCGATGTGAATTACGAGATCGTGCCCCTCGCTTGAGCCAATGACGTCCCCGTTCCGAAGTTATGCACGTAGTAGGGATGAAGCTATACTACGCCCGCCAGCGAAGTGCACCATTCAATCCCTTCGCCGTCCTACGCAGTGTTGTGGTTATCCTTTGCTTTCTGTGACCACATTTGCCATTAGAGCTATCCTACCAATTTATGCGCTTTATTGTAACCACCCGACCTCGCGACGGGACAGTCGCTTTTGAGAGGGGAGAACACACCTCCGGCCACTAGAACGAGAATGACGAAGTGCGTAGTGGAATGCACGCTCTTCGAGTGTCAGCCATTATTAAAGGAACACCGTTTTGCCAAGGCCTCGCTCGTTAACTTCGTGACAATATCACTGAAAATCTCTAAAAATCTACAGATCAGTAGCCGTGGTACATCAGTAGCCAGTTACGTCGCCTTCCGCGTCACATCGCAACGTTTCTTTGGATTAGTTCATGGAGGAAAGAAACAAAACTCCATGGACTAGTTAAATGATTAATGCTGACAATTATTTTTCTTGTTGCCACTATTTCAGAGTACATATAACGAACCGTTTTTTCGAGTACATGTTTTGCTAAGCCTAGACAAGTTCGCATAATGTTTTTTTTTTTTGCATACGAATGCTTGACTTGTTATACAATTGAACAAATCATATTTCTTGTTTTTCTGAGATGTTCTGAAAAGAACTGACGCACTGCTATTAATAAAAATTATTTCCGTCGACAAATTTGACATGACAATTCCAGCAGACACTAGCGCCACGCCATGCCGCCCTGTGATGCCACACCGTAATGCAAGTTGCTTCGCGCGCTTTACAGTAGGTGTTGTGTGGTTTATCTGACCCATCTGAGCCGCGCTGGACAAGATGCCCACTCTTCTTTGTAGTTAGAGCGTTTTATTTACTTTTTTTTAACCACCGCGAGCTATGACATCCAGCGTTGTTTGCCTGGGCGTTCTCGAGACCGGTTGGATGAAGAAACTAACGCTGCAGGCAGGGCGACATGAAGAGTTGCTGACGGCTCTCTCATCTCCGGCAACTATCAACGGCAACACGTTGGTAAGTCCCTTGGTGTTTGCTATTTAATACCGCGGTGTCGTACAAGCGCTTTCGATCGCGATAGAGCCCCGTACGGGTTCGAGAAGTTTGAACCCGACCCTCGCAGTCAAAAGTACCTCGTGTAACCAAACCGGGGTGCCACTTGTTGCAATTTTGACGGACCGTCGAGTAAAGGGTACACGCTGCCCGAGTATTCCTAAGGCTCATTCACAACGGCGACTTGAGGAGGTCGCGCGACCATTGCGACTCGCGATCAAAAAGCGACCGAAGGCGACTTATGTTCACACCGGCAAGCCCGGCTGAGCGCGACCGGCAAGTCGCAATCCCGTTCTCAGCGAGAACTCTAGGACTAATCTACGCAGTTCGCGTGCACTGTGTAAATTGGTTTCGCGTTCCAGCAACAGCCATGGATTTTGATTCGAGCGAACAGGAAGACGTCGTCCCTGTGCTGATGTGCTCTGCCGTGGTGTCAGCTGTGGCAGCGCGGAAGCCTCCGAAGAAAACGCAACGCTGGTGGGTGCACCCGTGCCTCCGCTCGCGTAAAGTGGCCGGCCACGCACGCCGCCTCCTACCCGAACTTTGTGCGTATGACAACGAGTAATATCGAGCGCAACTTGTAATTTCTAGTTCGCATTGCGTGAGATTCGGTGCATAATATTAAAGCGAAGCTGTTGACCTTTGGGTGGCGTGCTCATCCAACGAACGGCAGCTGGAAAAAGGGTTTGTGTCGTGCTTTCTTTTCCTGCTGTTTAGCTTCCAGCGAATGCGCCCGCGTACATTCGACACGTTGCTACAACTGCTGCGCCCGAGAAACACAAGACAAGACACCAATTACCGGCCTGTAGTCTGCATATGGTGGCGTGCACATTGTATTTGGCGTGAGGACGCGGGATAAAAACTCATAACGTCACTTTCGGCGCGGCGCTGATTGCTTTAGCAGCTTTGCGACCACGGTCGCGCGACTGATGAAGGCTCATTCACACCGGTGACTCACAGTGGTCGCGCGATCAAGTTGGTCGCAAAGCGACCAGTCCCGAATGGTTGCAAATGGGCGCTTTTCTGGAAAATCGACCATTTTGGGCCAGTCGCTCGCTGCTCGATTTTTCAGTCGCACGACCGTGGTCGCAAAGCTGCTCAACCAATCAGCGCCACGCCGAAAATGATGTCATGTGTTTTTATCCGGCGTCCTCCACGCCAAATGCAATGTCCACGCCACCATATGCAGACTACAGGCCAGTAATTGGTGTCTTGTCTTGTGATGTTGGGATGCAGCAGTTGCAGCAACGTGTCGAATGTACGCGGTCGCATTCGCTGGAAGCTAAACAGGAAAAGAAAGCACAACACAAACCCTTTTTCCAGCTGCCGTTCGTTGGATGAGCACGCCACCCAAAGGTCAACAGCTTCGCTTTAATATTATGCACCGAATCCCATGCAATGCGAACTAGAAATTACAACTTTCTCTCTATAATACTCGTCATGCGCACAAAGTTCGGGAAGGAGGCGGCTTGCGTGGCCAGCCACTTAACGCGAGCGGAGGCACAGGCGCACTAACCCGTAGCGTTTTCTTCGGAGGCTTCTGCGCTGCTACAGCTGACACCATGGCAGAGCACATCAGCACAGGGACGACGTCTTCCTGTTCGCTCGAATCAAAATCCAGCCATCATTCGAATCCAAATCCATGGCTGTTGCCGGAACGCGAAACAAATTTACACAGCGCCATCGAAGTACGCACGAACTGCGTAGATTCCTATATAGTGTTCTCGCTGAGAACGATAATCTCCGGGATTGCGACTTGCGAGTCGCGCTCAGCCGGGCTTGCCGGTGTGAACATCGGTCGCTTTTTGGTCGCGAGTCGCAAATGGTCGCGCGACCTCCGCAAGTTGCCGGTGTGAATGAGCCTTAAATCGAGCAGCGAGCGACTGGCCCAAAATGGTCACTTTTGGAGAAAAGCGACCATTTGCGACCAACTTGGTCGTGCGACCACTGCCAGTCGCCGGTGTGAATGAGCCTCTACAACTCTTCCCAGCCTTTTGAGGACTTGCACAAAGATAAAAAGCCACTTGCCGATGACAAAATTTTTTGTCAGTCTGGAGACTGCGCTTCTCGCCCATGTCGAAGACATCGGCAAGAAACACAGCGCAACACAGCTCGAGAAAGCAAGAACATAAGCACATTTCAAGCTTCGTGTTGATGAGTGAAACATGAATGTAACCCGCTGGAGATATTGATCCTTCTCTCGAAACTGCTGTTATCCACATAATTTTCTTCATTATTGCTTAGCCTTGTTTACGCAGTCAGAACATGTGCCCCACGTGATTAATTACGAAGTTAATTAATGAAACTGGTGATTAGCTAACACCACACTGAGATTTCTCGTATAAGTGGTATCCTTATTTTCAAGTAAGTCTATTTCCATTAAAGAAAAGACAGAGGGAAAGCTGTATATACAGGCGTTTTTTTTTTGTCAGGCAAATTTTTATGGAAATGCTACAAGCGTAGTGAACGTGGCATTGTTGTAGAGAAGTTTTCAAGTTGGGTGGACATGTGCTTTCATATGCGGGCGAATCATTGTGTTCCCATTGTGGCATTGATGTTGACCTGACTGACATGAAATGATAGTGTGAGGTAAAATTCCTTTTGAACTTTTGAATTATTCTCCTAAGTACTATTGCCACGCTGCACTGGCACCGTATAAAAGTATCAACAGTTTGCTTATGGGTATCCATCACCAGAGCTGTAGAAGGGCTGGTACAAAAGTATCCACACCTCGACAAAATCAGTTGTAGGACGAGCGGCTTGGTAAACATCACTCTTCTTTTGTTAATGATTGTCAGACTATGCCTATTAGCTTGGAATATTTGTCACTCTGCATACCTGCCTTGTAGAATGAAATTGATGTCAATATATTATGCTCTTATGCGGCTGTTTTCAGAGCTAGACTGCTGCCAGAAGAAAAATGTTTTGTTCAAATATGGTTTAAGTCACGTCATGCAGTCACCAGTTGCTGGACACATTTCACATTATTGGTTTTAGGTAGTCATATTAATGCATTCAGAATGGCTTTTGGCCGCTCAGGCTATGAGTAAAGTGTCTGAGCATGAGAAGTTATCTTTACTACGTGTATACAGGCAGCTCTGGAGAGGTAGCACATACTAGTCAGGTTGACTATTTGGGCCTTGGTTTTCCTACATGCAACCATGAAGATGTTACCATGAAAGATTTGATAAGCACAAGCTCGCAGGTTCTGAAGCCCTCCTCTAAAGTGGTCTCTCGTAGCCCTAGCTTAGGACGTTAAACACCATGGATGAATGGCGGTGTTGCATCGCGTGCGAAATGTAAGAAAAAGGACAGAGAAGAGTAAATAGTGCTAACTTCCAACTGATGTTTATTTGCAGATGAGCATTATTTATACTAGCAGCAAACAGAAAAAAGGATACCCAGAGCCAGTGCATCGTTGACAGGTGAGATCGCTTTTGTTAACATGTACCCATGATTTCCCTACGCCCTGCCAAGTAATCATGCTCAAGCCGTGAGAGAGCAATGGACGGGATGCTTACGCAGCAGTCACCTAACTTGTAAATATTCTCTGCTTGTATGATTTCTTGGGTTAACTGTGGCCTGTGCCTTGCCAATACCACGCAATCATAAAGAAAGGGAGCACATCCACACTCATAGCAATGAATGCCAAGATGCCCCTGCACCGCATTGTACACATTGTTTCGGTGCTCACGCAGGCGGTCATTGAGACACCTGCCAGTCTGGCCGACATAAGTCCTACCGAACTTCAGTGGGATTGAGGTAAACGACTCCCTCTATGCACGAGACAAAGCGTGACTTGTGGTTGATGGACCACAAAGAAAAGTTTGCGTGTGGTGTGTTGACTCCTAGACAAAGCTTCTGAAGTTTCTCTGGTGCCGAGAAAACCACATGTACACGGCGCCCTGGACAATCTTCTTTAACCTGTGCCAAATGCTGTGCACGTACGGCGAAACGACAGGCTGGCTCTTTTCAGAGTTGTCATGTTTTTTAGACTTACGCCCTCGTTGCATGACCTTAAGCAACCTTTCAGCCATCTCACCTGTTGTGCAAAACTATGATGCATTGTGTGGGGGCAAGATTTCTTGAGGGCGTCGGCAAGGCAGCGGTTAGTAATGCCCCTCTTAACTAACTTTGAGTGGGCTGAGCCGAAGGACAAATGTGGTTTGCCACTTCTTGGCACATTCATCCAGCAAACATGTGTAGGTGTGAATAAAAGCTTCAAATCAAGCAATCGAAGAGTGTTAGAATTGGGCGATTCAAACTTGAGAACAAGCGGCTGAAAAAAAATGTAACAATGAGTTCTTCAGAAGATTGCCTCAGATACTGTGGCTATTTTCCGTGAGTGCCTGCAGCCGCTTGTTCTCACGTTTCAATTGCCTGATCCCAACACTCTACGATTTCGTGATTTGAAGCTTCTATTCACACCTACACACATTTGCTGGATGTATGTACCAAGAAGTAGCAAACCACTTTTGCCCTTCGGCTCGGCCCACTCAAAGTTAGAAGATTGTCCAGGGCGCCAACGTGCATGTGGTTTTGTTCGGCACCAGAGAAACTTCAGAAGCTTTGTCTAGGAGTCAACGCACCACGCGCAAACTTTTCTTTGGGCTCCATCAACCACAAGTCACGCTTCGTCTCGTGCAGAGGGATTCAGACTGGCAGGTGTCTCAACGACCGCTTGCGTGAGCACCGAACCAACGTGTACAATGCGGTGCAGGGTCGTCTTGGCAGTCATTGCCGTGATTGTGGATGCGCCTCCTTTCTTTATGATTGTGTGGTATTGGCAAAGCACAGGTCGCAGTTAACCCGAGAAATCATACAAGCAGAGAATATTTACAAGTTAGGTGACTGCTGCGTAAGCATCCCGTCCATTGCTCCCTCACGGCTTGAGCATGATTACTTGGCAGGGCGTAGGGAAATCGTGGGTACATGTTAACAAAAGCGATCTCACTTGGCAACGATGCACTGGCTCTGGGTATCTTCCTTTTTTCTGTGGTCTTTCTGTTTGCTGCTCTATAAATAATGCTCATCTGCAAATAAACATCAGTTGGAAGTTAGTGCTCTTTACTCATCTGTCCTTTTTCCTTCATTTCACGTGCTACGCAACACCGCCGTTATAAACCATGACCAACTCGCCCAATCTTCTATCGTAATTAATGAATGATCGTGCAAAACTAATTTTCCCGACTGAAAACAAGAATTTCTGTATTTAAGCATGCATATACTTCTTAGAATGAGCATGTGCACTTTTATGTGCCACTCCAGCTTGTGCAAAAGTAGCTTGTTGTGCTGGGTACTTGGCTTAACAGACAGTTAGGAGGAAGCGCAATACAAACTGCTATCATCGTGACAAGGCTGACCAGAACTTTTTCTGCGAGTGATGCATCCTTTCTGCTGCAGCCAAAGCCTGAGGCCACGCAGAAGAGACCACTGCTATTACCTTACATGCATAAGATTGCCCACAACTTGAAAAAAGTTGCAAATAGGCGTGACGTCCAAGTGGTTTTCTCGGCACCTAACAAGTTGTCGAAGCTGTGTGCCTGTGTTTCTCCCCAAAAGGCCAAACTTGTTTGTAAAAAGAAGCATGCCAGGCCACTTATGCATTGCGTGGTGGGCATCATTTATTACATTCCGTTGAGCTGTGGCAATGTTTACATAGGCTAAACAGGCTGCTGTGTTAGTGACAGCCTAAGGGAATGCGTATTATCAATTACGAATGGTGTGGGTTCATACCTGCCATTCCATTGTGCTTCATGCGGCGGCGTACCATGGTTTGGGGGACGTGCCTGATAGGAAGGAGTACAGTAACATAAGCCCGTGAAGTGCTTGAAGCCTTTCATATTAAGAAGGGAGATGGTTGCATTAGTGTGCCTTCCGTATCGTTATATGTAGATAGTGCTGCAAGATAGTTTGTCTGCACGATCTGCATTCTCCGCATGTGCACGTTCTTGAAAAATATATATTTGGGTGGTGGGGGGGGGTGCTCAAAATACACTAGTTGAAAGTCTGGCATCCTATCCTGTCCCTCTTGTGTTTCTTGTCATTTTGTGCCACAAATCTTTTGTTAGCCTTTGCCTTTGTAGATGAGGTTTGTCTTGCCTTAAATTGATTGCCTTAGATAGCGTCCCAATTTCCTTATTTACTGCAAGCACTGCCCTTTCAATTACATACCCTTGCCTTTGAACCTCTGGCACCGTGCACACTGGATTTTTCCGCCACATAATGCCATGTAGTGGCTGCCACAGCAACTAACCCGAAAAACACTGTTTAGTTGCAAAAGATGGTGTTACACACACTTGCCAACAGATGCTTCAGGGAATCACTTCTTCGGAAGAAAATAAATGGCTCCGAACTTTACAGACAAAAGTCGTATATATACGAGGTAGTATCAAAGCGTATCGAGACTGGCTCTGTTTTGTACAGTCATTTTTGTGTATTCAAACACTGTCACCTTTCCTATAGCACCCTTGACCAGCAATCTAGTGCTCCTGCCATTTTGTGAATACGGCCTGGATGTCTTTCCAAATGAGTCAAGCACCCTTCTATGATTTGAGCTTTATTAAAGCAATCTTGTCAAATTCGCAATCTTTGAGCCTTTTTTTTTTCATCTTGAGAAGCGAGTGAATTAAGTGGGAGCCAATCTGATTAGTAGAGTAAATGTGCAAGAGGAACGATGTTTGCGGCAAGAAACTCGCTTGTGCAAAGTTGTGAAAGGCGGGTCATTCATCAGAACTTGCTCTTGCTTATCTTGCTCTCCTCCCAAAATTAAAAACTCGGCTCGAAAGTTGTAATAAAGCTTGTTATTGAGTCATGAAATTTGAAAATAAAGCCTGGTGGGAGGAGGGTGCTTGACTCTATCTGGAAAAACCACTTCCAACATATATTTTCTAAGTGACCGGAACATTGGGAGCGCTCTATGTGCAAGGGAGCTATTTTGTAGGTGACAGCGTTTCAATGTTCAAAACAGAGCAAGTCTGGAAACATTTAATTCCACCTTGTATGTGTATTCTTGGCCACATAGCTCACTCATCTTTCCATCATGTAGTGTTCAGTTTCTATGTGTTCTAATTCAAATAATTTACAGGAGTCATGGGTTCTCGGCTTATGCAACAAATTTAACAACATGCACAAGAAGGCGGAGAGCTTCCCACCGGAAATGTCTGAGAAGCGGGTACAGAGCCTGGCCAGAACACCACAGCAACCTCCATCACCCATTCCAAACAAGTTGTGCCACCTCTTTGTGAGTCTTTTATAAATTTTATCTGACACTGGCATACCCAAAGATGGCTTGTCCTTTTCACAGAATCATTAGTACAGTATTGCAACTAATACTCATCATTACTAGCACTTCTATGTGCTTGTATTTACACAATAGTAAGACGAGGCTGCTTATCGTGAAAATATTGTTTTCTTGATTTTCTTTCCTCCCACTTTGTTTCTTTTATACCTCATCATTTCACCTGGAGTTGCATGCCTAGCCTGACACTAGGCTAACCTCTCCAGGCACCACTAAGCTTTCTCTCTTACTATAAAACGCACTTATTCTTATGTTGACCTATTGTTCTAGTATAGCACATGCATTGCTTGTTCATCTCAATCCAAGCAGTGTTTATCGAAACCATTCTCTATGGTTTGTTGATGACTCAGGCTAGTTAGAATGGTTTTCCCCGCTCTCTCCATGGTTCTTCTTTCTGGGGTTTTACGTGCCAAAACCAGTTCTGATTATGACGTTTGCACCCTCATTTGTTTTAAAGGGAATGTTACATTCTTGACAGCACCTTCAAAATGTGCGATAGTGTGGACTTCGAGATGTCGAGCTTTTTTGCAACCTCCGTCTTGGACAGGCCGCTTTGATTGAGCTCCTGAAGAACTTGCAGCTTCTTTTCTAGTGACAGTGCTTTATGCAGCCGTTTTTTTCATCTCCATCAGACCGAAACACCCACTGCATTTAGGCCTAAACAGCAGCACAAACCAATGCACGAATGATTGGGAAGGTTCTTGAAGCCCATGGATGGCTACTGGATTGGTCTATCCTGACTATGGCGTTGGCAATGAACAATTTCATTCCTAGTGTTCAGCTTTTGTGCCATTTAACCAAAGGTAGCAAATAAATACTGTTTCAAATAACTGAAGTGTTTTACTGTGCCGGCCATAGGAAACCAACCAAATAATCCTATTTAATTTCATTCTTCAGTAATTTTCCTTGAGCTGAGCTTTGTTTAATGGGTGTCCACTGTATTTGATTCGTTATTAGAAATTTTCAAATATTCCCACACTCCAGGACATTATACTGCTTTCATGGCATTTACAGGTGTGAAGTTTATTCATGTATAAATACATGTACACTTCACAAGGAGGGCAGAAGGCAAAGTGCCTGATGGTGCCCATCTTTCTTCAAACAGCATAGCATTTGACAATCAGCAGCAGGGCCACTTCAGAACAGAATGAACAATATGAACACTTTCTAACAGCGGCACATTTGGTTTATCGACTATTAAGAGCATGCAGTACATTTTCAAAGACATATGCCTCATGTGCAGTCAGATTGGGAAATATGCTTATCGTGGTAGAACACGACATGCAACGACCATGAAGGAAGAAATCGGCAAACACCTCTAAGGTCATTTGCCGGCACCCGAAGAGAAAACTGTGTGTGCCAGTGTTTTCACATGACACTGGTAAGCAGGTACTGCAGGGAAGCTGCTGCAATAGGTAGCTACTGCTCTCGATTGTCTGTGCTGTTTCTCGTTCACATAGGATCTAGTGGATGGTAAACTATTTACACGGTGTACTTATAAGGGGTAGCAAGCACTGGCCAACATGGAACCCAGCCAACATCAAAACAAGACACGTCGTCCTCAGATCAGCCAGCGATTGCTTAAGGCTGATTCACACTAGGCTGACACGACACCGATTTTGGTCTGCGACTGTTGGCGACAGCAGTTTACAAGACGGAAACCGCTGTGGCCAACCGGCAGCCAAGGAAGGAAAATGCTGTCATGAACAGTCGGCAGGCCAAAAACGGTGTCATGTTGGCCTAGTATAAATCGGCCTTTATGGGTATGTCCCACTATATCCAAGTGTCCACGTCATCGTCTTCAAATAGTACATAGCAATGTGATCGAAGTTTGGCGATGTACTGATTGTTGGTGCCAAAGGAATGTGTTTTTCTGTAAACGTATTAGCAGGTGAAAAAGTGAAACTGTATTTGGTCATTTTTCTGTTCTCGATCTTAAAGATTGGCGATGGGAAATAGTACGAAACAGGATCGTATCAACAAGATTCTACTGTACTCAACTTTCCAGTGTTGAATACTATGTGACCAGACATAATTGTACATTTTCCATTACTGTTGTCAGTCATCGCCTGAGCATTAGTTGAAGATCACAAGATTTTGCGCAGTTTTCAGTGATGTGGCCTGTTGTGGCATTCAGAAAGGCAATGTCTTTGCTCCCGTTCATTGGTTGGGAATTATGCAATTTTTTATTATACCTCCAGGGGGAAATGCTGTAATCTCGGTTAGTGATTTTACTCTTTCTTTTACAGAACGATTGTGCCACTGACGCCTTGTCTACTTGGAGAAGCCGACGTGGGACTGTCTCTACACAGACAAGCAGCGCATTTTCCAGATGAAATCCCCTCCTCGGTGGCATGGTGGTCCTTTTTTGCGTCTTTTTGGGTGTTCAGTGTTGAATAGCCCAAAAAAGGCACCCCGATTGCTCGCATTTTTCAAGCATGCCTTTTTGGGTCTTTGCCACACGAAACCACGTGTGAAGGCATTGGAGCTCAAAAACGTTTTCAGGGGACACGTGGCTCCTGTGGCACAGGATGTGCAGTGTCGCACGTTGAGGTTTTATAAAGCTTGGCTGGTTGGTTTGCATTTAAAATGGCAAACAGTACTCACCACAAGACATTGAGACAGGCATGCAACATGCATGTAAATTACAAGTTATATGCCATTGTATCTCTGTCCTCAAAAGCCTCAAAAGAAATGGTAGGCACACTTGGCACTACCACCATGCATTCATCCCATTGGTCACAATGCCACAGCAAGTAATTTGGATTTATTGTTCTGTAAGGTTAAGAGAAGGGCTGCTGACAGAAATCTGTTGAGCAGTCAATCTCGAATGCTACCATTTCTCTTGTAAAATTATCAGGGGCCCTAACAGTGTTTCACAGAGGCAAAACAGTACATTTGCACTGCTGACAATGCAAGGCAAGCTTGCTGGCTTTGTTACGCTCACTTAGTCTACCACTAATACATCTGTCTGACAGGCGGGTGCACTGGCTCCTGCCCTTAGTTGTGTGCTCTTTCTCCATTCGCTGTTTCTTTATTGTCCTTACTTGGCTTTGTTCTGTGTGTAAAAGGCAAAGCATGGTAGTAAATGCATACAGTTGTCAGTCAGCACTGTGTTCATGCTTTTGTTTTGTCTCATTTGGTAGTACTGTTTCTTTGCTGTAAGGCGACATGATTAACAAGCACAATCAGTACCGAGATGGTTTACCTTTAACATGTGAAAACGGTGCAGTGCAAACCAGGAAAAAGAGATAGATACACTGGCTTGAATGGAGGCACAAAAGACCAGGAGTGCACATTTTGAGGCACTAGTTCATGGCATCGTAGGTCTTGCAGGTCATGAATTAGCTAATACTTTTCTGCATGCTCCACTTAATGCTCGTAAACTACAAGTGTAGTGCATGTTCTAAGCGCTATGTTCACACCAATGACTGATGTCATTTTAATGTGATGTCTAACGTGTCTCCTTTCTCTGCTACCACAGTCAACCTTATGTTTCATTGCTTATATATCTACCTTTTATTTACTTATTTATTTATGTGTAATATCTGCAGTGCCATGAGGCTTATCTTACAGCGACGCTGTTAAGGGGAGTTAGTGTTTGCGGCTATATTAATGTGAATGCAACACGTGTTCGGAGCATCAAATATACTTTGAAATGTAATGATCAACGATCATGAAATAAATGTTACCGT